>NC_138771.1:607629816-607808916 GCF_965119305.1 Pelophylax lessonae | reverse complement strand
GCGATCACGGCGATACCTCACATGTGTGGTTTGAACAGCGATTTCATTTGTGGCTCGACTTCCGTACACGTTTTTTTTTGTGCGCGAGCTAATGGTGACGGCTAAAATTTTTTTTCCTATTTATTTATTTAACTTTATTACAGTTTTTAAAAAAAAAAAAAAAAAATCTGATCACTTTTATTGCTGTCACAAGCAATGTAAACATCCCTTGTGACACCAATATGTAGTGACAGGTACACTTTATGGAGGGATCGAGACCCCTAGACCCCTCCACTACACTTCCATGTATGCAAAACGCAGAAAATGGCGTTTTTGCATACAGCCGTTTTTTAAATATGCCGCCTTTTGCAGCACAGTAACCCGTGAAGTGACGTCATGGACGTCGCCTCCGAGTTACGTCATGGGAGACCCGATCAAAGCAGTTTCCGGCTTTGATCGGGACTCCATCCAGCCGAAGGACATGCAGGCTGGGTGCTCGGGGCTCCCTGTGGGATGGGAGCCCCGGTAAAAAAAGTCACGGAAGGCGGCGGGAAGGGGGCGTCCCCTCACGCTCACCCGGGTAGCGATTGAGCGGCTCCAGAGCAGCATCGGTCGTTACAGACGGAAAGCCGACCGTTGACACTAAACCACGGTACCAGGATGATGCCTCTAGCTAGAGGCATCATCCCGGTATACCCCCGGAAAGTTACCCGACGTATATATACACGTCACTTTGCGGTAAGTGGTTAAGGGCAGATTACATGCAGCCTGGTTATTCTGAGTTTCTCCTCTTCTATGTGTTTTTGCAAAATTGATATTTATTTTACAGCAGCTTACAACATCAAATTAGTCGGCAAGAATAAACTAAGATGTTATATTGAAATTGCAAAATACAGAACTGGACTATGTCCACTTACCTGGAGGACGATGATCACAAAGAGGCCAAGGCAAGCATAGGGTACAAATTTCCTAGTAAGGACAAGGACACATCCAGCTGTACAGAGACAAGCAAAGCATAATATTAACACAAGTATCTAACTGAGAAAAGAAGGATGTCTCACAATTAATCAGGTGTTTGCTCATATAGCAGAAATGGAACGGGGACCTAAGCAAGTCAACACCTCTCCCTCCTCTCCCAAATCTCTTTAATTGATATGGATAAGGACTGCAAAAGGGACCGAGAGGTCACTCCATTTGCACTGGCCTGGCCTCATCAGACTCCAAGTCCACCCTCCTCTTGCGAAGTCACAGGCAGGTGAAAACAGGTTTTTCCAGGCCTATGGCCTGATGTGGGTCTGCCATCGTTACCAGTTACCTCTCCAGCCCATGTGAGCTGTGGGGCCCAGGGTGTGAGAACTGAAACATGGGACAACTTCGGCATCTTTGTTTTGTTGTTTTTATTGTATTTGAAGGGGATGGGAGAAGGGAATGGGGGGAAGGGAGTGGGATACTCCTTTTGGCTCAACTAAGTACAACTTCGGACTTTTTCCTGAAAATGTCTGTTAACGCTGTCTTGACACCAGGCGACGCTCACTGACGCTTAGAACACACTAACTTAGAAGAAGTGCTAAATCCTCGACTTTAAGACTCAGGACTGTGAAGTATAGAACTACTGACACTGCCGCACTGCAAAGTCACTGACTACTTCTCCCCCAGCCTGGCACTGGCTTGAGGTAGCTTGACGTGAATTCCTGTATGGCTGCAACTCAGTCTCAACTGATGCTCTGTACAATTCAGGGCCCAAACTGCAGGTGCCCCCTTTACACTTTTAGCTCTTCAAAGGTCCACTGACTATGTACCCCCTCTAACTTCAGGGTCCACTGACTATGTACCCCCTCTAACTTCAGGGTCCACTGACTATGTACCCCCTCTAACTTCAGGGTCCACTGACTATGTACCCCCTCTAACTTCAGGGTCCACTGACTATGTACCCCCTCTAACTTCAGGGTCCACTGACTATGTACCCCCTTTACAGCTATCTGACACTGGATCCCAGAACCTTCTCCGGAGCGGCCTCCTCTAACACTTAAGGTAGACCCCCCAGGGGCAATCGTCAGTACTCATGACCTGTGTAGGCTTTCCTGGGACTGGACCCCTCTCACTCTCCGCTGGTTATCAGCACACCGGATCCCCTCTGTTCACCTCAGCACTCTCTGGATTCTCAACTGACACCTCTAGACATCTGCCTTCCTCAGACAGGAGGAGAGACAGCCACACTCTCCTTCCTGGGACTCTGCTTCCTGCCAAAGACCACGAGCCATGCACCCCCTTCAGACCTATACCCCTTCCCAGAATCCTCTGCGGCAGAATCTGCCTTCTGGAGTAGATACAAGTCCGAATGCATCTCTGATTGGGTTTCCTCCATCGCCCTATCAGAAGCCTCTAATAGAACCAATGGGGAGACTCTCCTCTCAGGAGACACACGTGGAAACCATGACAACCTACCTAGCAAAATAAACCTGGCCCTGCTGTTAGGCAGACAAGGCCCACTATGCATTTACCTAGCACCTATCTGTAGGGTGCTACATACACATCTATCTACATATCTACATATCTACATACATACACCACATTTGCTTTTTCCCAGTTTTGCTGCTGTATCGCTTTAAAACATTACATACCAGAAGTGTTGTTTTCACTGTCTAATCCTAGACAGCATAAGGAAACTAATCCTACTTCCCCTTTTCCTCCTGAGATTATACATATACAGAATCAATAAAGCCAGGGAATGAAAGGAGGAAGATAGCTGACATCACCTGACTTGCATTGACCACTGCGGTCTGCAGAAAGGTCTATACTGATCTGGTAAGGCATGAGGCTCTTCCCTTCAGAAAAAAACTAGGGTCATATTTTCATGGTTTAGAAGGTGATATAGGCTATACTATTAGAATGTTCTTTTTATAAGCAGGGCTGTTTTTTTTTTTTTAAAAAGATCAAGCAAAATGCTTTGCCTAAAAAGCCTCTGATAGAAGCTAATATTTCCAACTCAGAGCAATATGCAGAGATAGAGCCTCTAAAAACAGGCACCTTGCACAGACTCCCTATCAAGGTTAAAATGGTTAAGTCAACACAATAAAAACATCCCATCCCCTCTGTAACATAACGTTATGTGCCCCCTGTGTCTGTGTTCTATAAAAAAAGCTGCCCATCTGTACCTATATCAGAGCGTCTCCCGGCGCTCACGTGACTCCTCAGCTCTCTCCAGCTGACAGCTATAGCGGACGGGGCCGAGCACTCCCACTGATGTCAGCGGGGAGGAGTCACGTGAGCACCGGGAGACACTCTGATATAGGTACAGATGGGCAGCTTTTTTATATAACACAGACACAGGGGCACATAACATTATTTTACAGAGGGGATGGGATGTTTTTTATTGTAGTTCTCAAAGAAGCAGGAGGGGAGGGGGCGGGCACTGACACAGAGCAGAGCTGCGGATGATGGAGGCACGTACACTGACCACGGTGTTAGCAGCCATGAACCGTGGTCAGTTTACAGGGGAGGAGGGTATAGCCAGGCAGGACCAGCCAGGTTTTTTTTTTTAGGTGATAAAAGGGACCAAAATTACACAGCACAAGCACTGTGCTGTTATTCATGCTTTAAGCGAACAGGATCTGTTTTTTTGTTTGGGTAACAAACACTTTAATTAGACTTTAAGACAACTTATTAGGATATCAGTTTTGCCTCCTAACCTAATATTCCACCGCCTGTCCCCACTCTACAGTTGCATACTTGCCTCAATCTGGCAGCTACAATTACAGCGATTTATTACATCGACTGCTGCAAGCTTGCTGTACCCAGGGCCGCTGATAAGGGGGTAGCACCTCCCCTTCTGTACAAAGCCCAGGACCCATAAATTTAACAGGAGGGCCAAGAGAAGCAGGAGTGGGTGCCATTGCTGGGACTTATCCCCCTATTGCCCTTCCCTGTGTTTGCAATGCTTCAGTTTATGAATGAACAGGGATCCTCTGTAAAGAGCACTTCCAGTTCATTCACTCTGCAAGTAGTGCTGCAGAGAAAGGCTTGAGGAATCTGTGTCCTCGATTTCTGTCTCAAAAGTTAGACGTTAGGTGTCTATTTCCCCAACCCCCCATAGGGTTGTTCAAAAAATGTAAAAAATATAACAAAAACAAATATAACTAAGGGTTCATTCTCACAGGTATTCTGGTTGCATGAGTGGTTTGTTCATGTGGCTGGAGCTACCTGTTAGGCCTGGTCTACTGTTCTAGTCAGCTGTTCTAGTCAGCTAGGCTGTACAAGGCCCAATAATGTCTAACAGCAGCCCTGGCTGTATTTGTGCATTACAGCACCACTGACTTCTATGTGATGGGGTCACTAGGCCATTGACAAAGACCGACCGTCCCATAGAACAGGGATCCTCAAACTACGGCCCTCCAGCTGTTTTGGAACTACACATCCCATGAGGCATTGTAAAACTCTGACATTCCCAGACATGACTAGGCATGATGGGAATTGTAGTTCCTGAACAACTGGAGGGCCATAGTTTGAAGATAGCCGCCATAGAAGGTAGTGGGGCTGTAATACGCAGGTGCAACCAGGATGGTGGCATTGGATGTACACAATCACTTGGAGGCTGCAGCTGCCGGTCAAGGTAAGTATCCACCCGTGGAGGGGGAGGTTTGGCTTGGTCAGGATAAAGGGAGAAAAATAATAAATGCACTGTGTCTTAAAATGTACTTATGCTTTAAGAAGACCTGTAATACACAATGGGGATTGTTTAATAGCGAGAGGCTGATCACTCAAGAAACGTGTCCCCTCTATATGGCATTCGCACTCACTCAGCTGTCCAAACATATTGATAAGGACGAAGACGGTAGCCAGGAACATCCCGCAGCCCCACGACATGCTGATGTAATCTCGCTGCTCGTTCCATTGTAGCCACATACGGAGACCATCTTCCAGGAAGGTGCTGATCAGGCACAGGTGGGCTAGATGAGGCAAATACCGCTTGGTAACTCGGAGGAACTGCAAAACAGATTACATAGACGATGTAAACTTCTCAGTACTGGAAAACACAGCTTGCCCATAGAAACCATCTGGGTATCTCTCTTCAAAAACACCATACGTTCCTTTTATTGCCAAGTTTTAATTGGAATATAGAAAAGCACCACTGGGGTAAACTCTCACTATCCAGAAAACATGGAAGTACAGGCTGAGCACACAGCGTTGTGGTTAACACTTTTGCTTTGCATCTATGGGGACAGGAGATCAATTCCCTCTGCAGGACGTTTCATGCCGAGACAGACAGGGAATGATGTGAATAAAACACTGCAGAATAGGTTCATGATATATTTGAGAAGAAATTTAAAAAAATTAAACACTGGATTTTTTGTCACTCATTGTAAAATCCCTCTCTCTCTCTTTATTAGCAGACACAGCTTCTGTTCATTTCTGACCATAGAGTTTATAGCGCCGCCTACAGCAGTAGGACACTAGGCCAAAAAAGAACACAGCACTGTCTATGGGCAGTCCTAACTCGTATAATCCCCCCCTCTGCTATAGGCAAGCCAGTTAGTCACAAAGCAGTACATGAAAAAAAAAAAAAAAGAGGAAGGAGGGGTGGGTGCTGTGTCCATTAATGAACTCTGAGACAGGGATTTTTCAGGAAGTAAGAAAAAAAAATCCACTTTTTTTTTCTTTTAGGTTCATGGACGGACACAGCGTCTGTTCTTGACCATAGGGGTGTCCCAAAGCAGTGCCTCATTGAAGGGTGGGGGAAAAAAAAAAAAAAAGAGCCAACAGGCAAAACAGGCAACCACCCAAAGAGGTAAACCCCCCCCAAGGGGGAAACATGAAAACTCAAACAGACTGTAAAACTTTGCATCCAAAAGATAAAAAAAATAAAAAATACCACTGACCTCGTAAAAAGTTAGTAAAGGTATGCATTAACGACCAGGTAGCCGCCTTGCAAACTTGAGACACGGACACCCTGATGTCAAAATGCCCAGGCACTAATCACCCTGGTCGAGTGCGCCTTGATCGGGAAGAGAGGAGCCCAACCCTTAACAGCATAAGTCTGAACCACTATCTACCAGACCTATCGAGAAATGGTTGCAGAGGCGGTTGCTAGGCCTTTTTCATGGCCTGTGCATAATCCAGAAGTCCGATTCTATTTTTGTGAAGTAAGCAATGGCAGACAGGTATACACGAACCGACTGGACCAGGACATAGATCAGTAGAAGAGCCTCCTCCAGCATCCAGCGGCCTTAAGCCAACCTTGGCCCCAGGTGCCCTCCCCGCCCGGGTAGGCTGGCATTTGTAGTTATCGTGGTCCAGTGCCCTGGAGAAGACGACTCCCTAGCCAAAGGCTAGAGAGACTAGAGCCACCACGCCAAAGGTGTTGACCCCTTGACCAGCCTAATGTGATTGTCTAAGGACAGGGGAGACTTGTCCCACTTGAAGAGAATTACCAACTGCAGACCCTTTGTGTGAGACTGCGCATGCAAAATCAACGCAAAGATGGATATCATGAGACCCAGAACCCACATGCGGAACAGCAGCAGCTGAATCACCGACTGGAGCTTTTGGAGCTTATCCAGCAGATTCAGCCTTGGGTCGGAGTCAAACATCAGACCCAAATACTCCATCCTCTTGTTCGTACAAAGTGGACTCTGAGGTACAGGACCCATCCAAGCACCTGCAGAGTATGCAATGTGAGCACAACGTTGTCCATCATCGCAGAAGGAATGTCAGCTCAGAGAAGATCGTCCAGATAACCAATCATGGAAATCCCCTGTTGTCTCAGCAATGACAGGACCAGAGTCAGCACCTTGCTTAATACCCAAGCCAGACCAAAAGGGAGCGCCACAAACTAGTGCACATACCCGACCGCAAATTGAAGAAGCGTTGGTGCCCGGCACAGAGGAGAACATGCAGGTACACATCCTTAATATCTATTAAGGCCAAAAAAATCCCTGAGGAAGGGAGGCCACCATCGAAATGATGAATCTATTTTGAAGTTCTGCCCCCTAATGAAAATATTCAGGGCAGCCGAAAGAACGAAAAAGCTGCATCTCCTTGGAAGGGAAGTCGGCCAAGGCCTGCCCAGATGCCTAGTCCTCAGACCAACACTGAAGCCAGAGAACCTAGCAAACTACTACCACCAAAAAGGGGAGCATGGAAGGCAAGAGAGCCACATCCAAGGATGCATCACACTATACCCCTGAGGCCATTGACCAGGTGGCCCGCCAGTTTCTCATAAGACTGGGGAAAACAGTTTCTTACCCAGTCTTTGGTGTAGGAGCCCAGCCCACCCAGTGAGGTCTGCTATACCAAAGCCACGCCAACACTGGGCAGAGTGCTAAGTTTGTTACCATGAGTCTAGAGCGGGCAACCAACTGACTTCCTGTCTGCAGGATCCTTAAAAGGAAGAGACTCCTCTTCTGGTATGATGGACAAGATACAGGATGATCCACTTTAGGGGAGAGGTCCAACCCCAAACAGAAGAGCAACATGACAGGGAGAATGCACTGAAAGCACTACGGGACCATAAATGGGTGGTTTGGGCTCCCCCTGCCCTGCCAGTTTGCAGCAGACCCAGCGTGTAGCTAAAGGTCGCTGTGCACTCGTTGGTCAGACTGGTGTGACCACTGGATCTAGATTACCCAGCTTGTAGCCCAGCCAGCTGTTGATTCCCAGCAGGAAACTAGGTCCTGACTCCAGAAATATTAGGCAGAAAGAACGGTTAGCCTATAGCAGAGAGGGGGTTTATACCCGCTAGGACTGCCCATAGGTGGTGCTGGATTCTTTTTTGGCCTAGTGTCCTAATCTTGTAGGTGGCACTATAAACCCTATGGTCAAAAATGAACAGAAGCTGTATCAGTCAATGAATGTAAGAGAAAATAAAAGTTCATTTATCTACCTTGCTATAATCAACTTGCAAATGTGTACAATAGAAAAATCAAAGGTTATCACAAAGTGTGTAAACAGTTCATGGTGCCAGCCAGTGTGTGCGCAGAACCTGGTGCCAGCTTGGGGTTTTTCTATTTGCAGGTCACATCAGAACATCAGCTCTGTAAACAGACTTGGAATTAAAGCCCCGTACACATGCACAGATTGTTGGCCATCTGATGGGCCAACTTTTGTCCAGTGTTTGTTGGTTGAAATGTGCTCTAGACTTGCACTGGACTTTTGTTGGCCAACAAAAAACAACTTCAGAAGTGATGTCATGTGATGGTTGACTTTCCGTGTGTTTTTTCTTCTCTGAGCATGCCCAGTCTTGCTCATCTAATTTTTGTCTGCCGAAATCTGTACTGACTGAGGAACAATCGGCCGTTCTTTGTTGGCCAACAAAAATTTTATAGCATGCACACCAGATTTTTTTCGGCCGAAAATTCGCAGTTGCTTGTCGGAAGCATCATACTAACAAGCCGACAATCGGCAGATCGGACGTTGGCTGAAAATTTACGGCCAACAATCTGTGCGTGTGTACGGGGCTTCACTCCAGAATAACTTTTTCCCCAGTCATTATAATGGCCGGGCCCCAGCTGTAGAATCCTGCGTCTTCTCAGCTACCAGTGCTTAGTTCTATCAGTGCCCTCTAACCCATACAGCTATCTCAACCTGCAGAGTGAGACTCCATTTTCCGGGTCTGCATTTTTTCTTGCTTACCCGCTTCCTGACATGCAAAGCAACCCACAACCTTCACCAGCCCCCTGAAACATGAAACTGCCAGAGCTTAGAGACAAGAAATATATTCTGGAAGGCGATGGGCAGAGACTGAAGGAGCAGGTTAACTTCTGCTTTCTACTTTGTCTAAAGCAGAGTTCCACCCAAAAGTGGAACTTCCACTTTAAGTACTCCTGACCCCCTGACATGCCAGATTTGGCATGTCTTTTTTTTTGGGGGGCGGGGGGTACTTAGTTTTAACAGGTACCCGCTCCACTTCCGCTGGGAGCGCCTCGGCGCCCAGAGTGAGGTTCTCCTCTCCCCCTCCCTGCAATCTTCTGGGACACATCAGAGGTCCCAGAAGATTGCCCGGCCATTCAGGAGCGCATGCGCTGTGCGTACCCTGTGCGCAAGCTGTCACACCCGGGGGCCCACACTAGCATTACATATAGAAAACTAGTAGCAAATAGTAACTCCTAGCAACAAATTCTGTAAAAAAAAAAATAATAATATCACACACACACACATACATACATATATATATATATATATATACACACACACACATACACACACACATACATACATACACACAGGTACAGCGTCGCACGAACGCGCGATTGTCCGTTAAAGTCATGCAGTGCCGAATCGCAAAAAAACCCCTGGTCAGGAAGGGGGTAAAATCTTCCGGGGCTTAAGGCTACATTCACACCTGAGCGTAGCGTTTTTCGCGCGTTTTTTACCGCGATTTTACCGCGATTTTTGCGGCGTTTTTTACCGCGATTTTTACCGCGATTTTTGTGCAGGTGTTTTTAGATTGAATAGAGATCAATGGAAAACGCCTGTAATCTGCCCAAAAAGAAGCTCATGTACTTTTTTGAGCGTTGGGCGTTTTGTATACAGCGTCAAAACGCTCAGATGTGAACAGGGGCCATTGAAATGAATAGGATTTGTCTTGTTGGGCGTTTTGAGAGCTGATCCTAGAGCAGAAAAACGCCCCAAAAACGCCCCAAAACGCCTAGATGTGAACGGAGCCTTAGTGGTTAAGGGTGAATACTTCTTAGAATTATCTTTACGGCTCACTTTGACATCCAGTGTGCCAGGGCTTCCTGCTAACGGTCTATATAAACGAATCACTGAACAGTGCCGTGCCCTCACAATAAAACAATGCCACACGTGGATTTATTTGTGTGCAGATTTACACGGCTCATCTGGCACTGCAAACATTTATTGTGCTTTTGTTTAGTTTTATTTCTTTATAACTTTTTTTTTTTTTACCAGCTGTCAGCACAAAGGACTTAACACCGGCAGCACTGCCAATTCATCCCTTTAATTTCACACATTACAAAAGGTTCTATGGCTGATTGAATGTATCATTAACCATGACTGTATACACCACTAATGAAAGAGAGGACCTGGGTGTGTTACACAGGACCGCCAGAGTGTCCAATCACATGAAGAGGTGCAAAGCTGAAAATGATATACCTGACAACTTGTATTCATTTCACTAAACACCCCATCATTTACACTGCGGATGATGTGATTAGCAGGTAGCAGCCCTAAGGCCGAGCAATTCGAAGAAGCAGTTTAAAGTGGAACTTTACCCAGAACAACTTGTTAACCACTTGCCGACCTACCACCCGGCAGGCTGGCCCGGCTGCGCAAATTGACATACGGCTACGTCGGTTCGCGGGAGTGGTGCTGGGGGGCGAGCGCGCAGCGGCGCACTTCCACCCCCACTAGGCAGCCGCGATTGCCGATCCACGAGACTGGCAGCCGCGATTGCCGCCGGGCACTCATGATTGTTCCCCGCTGAGAAAGAAGGATTGTCAGCTGTTGTAAACACAGCCGACTCTTCTCTCTGAAATGATCACAGAGCCCCTGTGATCCTTCTATATAGGATCACAGGTCTCCATGATCATTTCACAAGCCCATCCTCTATAAGTTAGAGAACACCCCCCCCCTAGGCTCAAACTTAACCCTTTGATCACCACTGTGTTAACCCCTTGCCAGTGTCATTAGTACCATACCAGTGCTTATTTTTATTTTTAAGCACTGATTACTGTAGTAATGTTCCCCCCAAAAAGTGTCAAAAATGTCAGTTAGGGGTCCGAAAATGTCCGCCGCAATGTCACAGTCCCACTAAAAATCACAGATCGCCACCATTACTAGTAAAAAAAAAAAAATGTATAAAAAGGAGAAATATCTATCCTCTAGTTTGTAGATGCAATAAGCAGTGCCTAATCGCAAAAAAAGGCCAGGTCATTAAGGGGGTAAAACCTTCTGGTCCAGAACTGGTTAAAGAATATCTTTTTTTTTTTTTTTTTTAACAAGAAAAAAATTCCACATTAATAGTTATGCTACCAAAATACTTTTTTTTTTACTGTAAATTGCCTCCAGCATCGCTCCTGTTTCTTCTTTCTGGAGGCTGCCAGTTCGCAGAAGCCCAGAGCCCCTGAGCAGCAGTCAAAGTCAAACAATCCCATTTTTTTTTCTTTCGTTTATTGACAGACACAGCTCCTGAAAGCAGTGTTCTAGCCTCACCCCCTCCCCCTCCAAAAATTAAAAAAGTCAGCAGCTACACATACTGTAGCTGCTGACTTTTATTATTAGGACACTTACCTGTCCTGGAGTCCAGCCATGTCGGCACCGCAGCCGATGTTTCCATCGGCTGTCGGGTGCTGCCGCCGCCATTGCCGGTGAGGGAACCCGGCAGTGAAGCCTTGGGGCTTCACGGGCGGGTCCCTACTGCGCATGCGCAAAGCGCGCTTCAAATTTGAATTGGCTCGGCAGTGGGGGAAGGAGGAGGGGGCCAAACTTCCGAGGGACGGCGCCGTCTCCCGGAAGTGGGGAAGGATACCTGTCAAAAACCTGTTCCCCCCTGAAAGGTGCCAAAAGTGGCACCGGGGGAGGGGGGGGGGGGAGAAAATGAGCGGAGGTTTCACTTTTGGGTGGAACTCTGCTTTAACCATTGGGATGTCCCAAAGCAGTGTTAAACTGCTGGCTGTCAGCCAGGAGGAACGCTGCCTCTCAGGCTGAGGCCAGGTTGAATGTGATCTTCGGAGGCATTTTACTTGCAGGCCAGCCCTCGTCTGGTGGGTTATGTTGCGGCCGACCTAGTGTGGAGCTGAGGTCTGCGCGCACATGCTGGCCAGACTGGGGTTACCACTGGATCTAGTTTTACCCAGCCCGTTGCCCAGTCTGGCAGTTGATTGTAGATCTCACAGGAAAAATCCAGGAGGAAAACATTTTCTAAAATATTTTGCCAGGACCAAAGATCCCAGCAAGAAACTAGGTCCTTACTCCTGACTAGGCAGAAAAAACTAGGAGTGGCTATAGCAGAGAGAGGGAGTATACCCCCTGGGACTGCCCATAGGTGTAGCCAGAATTTATTTCTGCCTAGTGTCCTACTCCTGTAGGGGGCAGTATAACCCAATAGTTATGAATACCAGGAGCTGTGTCCGTCAAAGAACTAATTGAGAAATGCGCATTTATTATTATTATTTTTTTTTTTTTCTTTTTAAAGTGAACTGCTTTAATTCTCTGTCTAAACTGGCATCCACAGAGTCGTGTTCATTAGCATTTCTACTGCTAAGAAAAACTGAATGTCAGTCACAGTAAGTTCTGTGTTGCAGTGATTCCATCTACAACCCAGAGCGATGGACTTGTTGTAGCATTGGAAGCTAGCGTCAGAATCGCCATCTTTAATAACTACTTGGGTTCTGTAATGCAGGTCCTGATAATCATGGCACACCAGGGGGGTTGCAGCTGCATAGAGAAGTACTGTAATCAAAAACCATGTATCCAGCTATGAATCGCCTGAAAAGATAGATTTGTAGGCTACAAAGTAACGGAGTGACAAGGTCATAGCATGTCCACACTCAGTCTCCTGGTATTGTGCGGCCTCTGAAATGCATATTTTTTTTTTTTTTGGACAGTCGAAATAATCTTTTAAATGGGAATACTGCACAGCAACCACAAGGCCAGCGTTAGGCTCACAGTTGCATTGCAGCCCGGTATAATTCATACTGCAGCATGTACAATCACATCCGGCTACTGTGCTAGCTTAAGGGGGGGGGGTTTAAAAGTTCAGCTTAAAGCGGAGTTCCACCCGAAATTTATACTTACCTCCATCTTCTCGCTCCCGGTCACCTGAAAAACAAATGGATAATCGCAATTTTTTTTTTTTTTCACTTACCTTTTAGAGAAAATATACTCACCTTACTTCCTTCTTCCTCCCCTCGGCGGCCACGGCGATTCGTCACTTCCTGGCTTTTGCAATGATTCCTGGGAGCTGAACGTCATAGCTCCCAGGAATCATTGCGCCTGCACCGGCCCCGACGTCAGTTCCGGGGCGCGCGCGTCATCCCCTTCTAAACAGCTTCTGGGCATGCCCAGAAGCTGTGGAGGGATGACGCGCGCGACCCGGAAGTGACGTCGGGGCCGGTGCAGTGCATCGTGGGACCGAAGAAGGAGGAAGAGGACCGAAGAGGACGCGGAAGAGGATCGTGCTGGCTTCAAGCTGCCCACACCTGAGATGGCAGCGCTGGAGAAGACAATTTCAAGGTAAGTATTTCTCCTGAAAGGTAAGTGCAACCCGGGACAGATCAGAGGCTAGCCATTGTGGAATGTGCTAGCCCTGACTGTCCCGGGGGTATTTTTGTAAAAAAATGTATAACCAGGGTGGAACTCCGCTTTAATGTCCTATTTTTGCCACCCTATATTATTCCTGGTGTCGTTGAGGGTAGGGATAGACCGATATGGTTTTTTCAGGGCCGATACCGATATTATGGTCACAACGTATCGGTATCGGCTGATATTTTGTACATTTAAAGTTTTGAAAAATAAATAATTTTTTACACAAATCTGGTACTGAACATGTTAATTTTTGTTTAATGCTTAATAACTGGCTTGCTGGCACCCGGTGGTGGCTGGCTGGCAGCCTGTGGTGGATGGCTGGCTGGCACAGGGGCAGTGGGTGGCTGGTACAGGGCCTGTGGGTGGCTGGCTAGCTGGCACCCTGTCTGTGGGTGGCTGGCTAGCACAGGGGCTGTGGGGTGGCTGGCTCGCTGGTACAGTGCCTGTGGCTGGCACCCTGTGGTGGCTGGCTGACTGGCACAGGGGCGGTGGGTGGCTGGTACAGGGCCTGTGGGTAGCTGGCACCCTGTCTGTGGGTGGCTGGCTAGCACAGGGGCTGTGGCTGGCTGGCTCGCTGGCACCCTGTGGTGGCTGGCTGGCACAGGGGCGGTGGGTGGCTGGTACAGGGCCTGTGGGTAGCTGGCTAGCTGGCACCCTGTCTGTGGGTGGCTGGCTAGCTGGCACCCTGTCTGTGGGTGGCTGGCTAGCACAGGGGCTGTGGGGTGGCTGGCTCGCTGGTACAGTGCCTGTGGCTGGCACCCTGTGGTGGCTGGCTGACTGGCACAGGGGCGGTGGGTGGCTGGTACAGGGCCTGTGGGTAGCTGGCACCCTGTCTGTGGGTGGCTGGCTAGCACAGGGGCTGTGGCTGGCTGGCTCGCTGGCACCCTGTGGTGGCTGGCTGGCTGGCACAGGGGCGGTGGGTGGCTGGTACAGGGCCTGTGAGTAGCTGGCACCCTGTCTGTGGGTGGCTGGCTAGCACAGGGGCTGTGGCTGGCTGGCTCGCTGGTACAGTGCCTGTGGCTGGCTGGCACCGGGCTGCTGTGGGTGGGTGTATGGCTGTGATACACTTCCGTGAGACTAGTCCCGACTCCAGATAAGGCTGTACAAGGCGAGGGAGGCGGCCTAAGAAGGCAGAATGATGTCACAAAAATATCAGCATTATCGGCCAGTTCCGGGGCCGGAACCGATATATTGGGGAAGTGCATATCGGCCCTCAATATATCGGCCTTGCCGATCATCGGTCTATCCCTAGTTGAGAAATCACATAACGGCATCACGTCTTGGCACCAATGTCCCAGCATGCACCCTCTGCTCTCCATGTGAGCCTTTGCATACACAGTGTGGCGGGAGAAGCGTGTTCTCGCGTTCCCCCCCATACAGGCATGTTAGGTGCAAGGCATTAGGGAATGTGTTGTTACACCCTGGACCCTGATTACAGTGCCTGATCACATGGATATAACCAGATCAACCACTCCTAGCGATCATCATCTGAATTTTGCAGAGAAATCAGCATGGCAGACAGAGGGGTGGGTGGTCTATCCAAGATTCGGAGCTAAAGCGGAGTTCTGCCCCCCCCTCCAAAAATTAAAAGTCAGCAGCTACACATAATGTAGCTGCTGATTTTTAATATTAGGACACTTACTTGTCCAGTGATGTCGGCAGCACAGCCGATGTTTCCATCGTCTGCTGGATGCTGCCACCGCTGGTAAGGGAACCCAGCCTTGCGGCTCCATGGCCGGGTCCCTACTGCACATGTGTGAAGCACGTTGCGCTCGGTAACTGGCCTGGAAGCAGGAGAAGGAGGGAGGAGGAGGAGGGGGCCAAACCTCTGACATACCCAGCAGAAGTGGGGACAGGGTACCTGTCAAAAAACAGGTACCCGCTCCCCCCTGAAAGGTGCCAAAAGTGGCACCAGAGGGTGGGAGGAGACAGATAGGCGGAAATTCCACTTTTGAGGGGAACTCTGCTTTAAGACACACTGAGTTGCTCCAGAACTTAGTAAATGGGGGGAAAGCTCTGCTGTCATCCGTCAAAAAATCTTGGGCAAGCAAAAATGCTTTTTTTCCCCAGGGTGGATTTAATTTAAATCAAGTCGATTTAAATCACAATTTAAAATCATGATTTAAATCACTAGTAAAAAGGTTTGCTTTAAATCATAAATTTGTAAAGAGCAACTGTCATCTCTGTCCCGGAGCAGCTCCTCCTCCTCTGACCCGCTGTTGACTCACCGACATTCCCATTCACTTTAATGGGACAGCTGGTGATGTGGCAGTGGCACAACAAGATGAGGGACGTGGCGGCAGCAGGCGAGTGGATGCCCGCTAACAGGCACTGCCATGATGGATCTGAAATGACAGGTGCTCTTCAAATGTAAGGCCTTTTTCTTGCTGGCAGTGTGAAATTGTGCGAATGCATCAATGCAGTGCATGTTATCTCAGCTTGCATAGCTTGGATTCATTGAATGAGTTTACCAAAAAATTGCTACATAACTAAGCTCCATTTCATGCAGAATGAACGACATTTTTAATGTATCTTAAATAGAAAACTATCTTTAGATATATTTTTTTACTCCAAAGGCATTTTATTAAATAAATAAAAAAATAAATAAGCCAGATTTTAATTTTAAAAAAAAAATCAGATTTCTTTTATTTTTAAAATAAAAAAAATGATTTATTCACTTTTTTTTTTCCTTGCACGTGATTGGGTATTCTTTGTAAAGTGAAGCTTCACCTCATTTACTAAGCTCTGGAGCAACTGCGCTTGCAAAGTCTATTTGCCTTTAGTAAATCGACCCCATTGTTTAGCATTGCTGGTTGGTGCAATCACTGCTGACATTTTGAAAGCAAACTCATAGGTGAGCCAAGCCTAGAGCAATGTACAAACTGAACTCAACTGAAATGAAAAGCCTGTGTACCCTCCCCCATAGAGAGAATATGACTGAGCCAGTGTATACGCAATGTAAGATCACCTAAAACCCAAATTCCAAACAATTTTTTTTTTTTTTTTTTTTAAATTTAGATGAGGAAATGGTTAGAATCTCTTCTTATTTTTCTCTTCCCCGGGAGATTTCCTCTCATTTCCCTATTGGCCTAAAATCCTGCAAAGGGAAGGAAAAAATTCCCTGTTGTGGACACAGACAGCAACTAAAGTAACACTAAAATCAGGTTTAAAAAAAAAAAAACATTTTTAAATATATTATTCAAGTACATATTTTTAAAGTAATAATAAAGGATATATATATATATTTTTTTTTTTCAAGTACATATTTTTAAAGTAATATTAAAGGCTATATATTTTTGCACAGAGCAGTCCAGAACCTCCTCTTCTCAGGTCCTCCGCTGGCACTCCTGGCCTCTCCCTCCTGTTGAGAGCCCCCACAGCAAACAGCCTGCAATGGGGGGGCCACTGCTCTGTGTTTCCATTCACACACAGAGCTGCGTCTCGGCCCGCCCTCTCCATCTCCTCATTGGTTGCGATTATCAGCAGCGGGCGCTAATGGAGGGAGAGTCCCCAGAGAGTTGAGGCTCTCGTGCATATCGCTGGATTGCCATGGGGCTCGAGGGAGGGAGGGAGGGAGGGAGGAAGGAAGGAAGGAAGGAAGGAAGGAAGGAAGGAAGGAAGGAAGGAAGGAAGGAAGGAAGGAAGGAAGGAAGGAAGGAAGGAAGGAAGGAAGGAAGGAAGGAAGGAAGGAAGGAAGGAAGGAAGGAAAGAAAGAAAGAAAGAAAGAAAGAAAGAAAGAAAGAAAGAAAGAAAGAAAGAAAGAAAGAAAGAAAGAAAGAAAGAAAGAAAGAAAGAGAAGAAAGAAAGAGAAGAAAGAAAGAGAAGAAAGAAAGAAAGAAAGGAAGGAAGAAAGGAAGAAAGGAAGAAAGGAAGAAAGGAAGAAAGGAAGAAAGAAATTAAGAAATGAAGAAAGGAAGAAATGAAGAAAAGGAAGAAATGAAGAAAAGGAAGAAATGAAGAAAGAAAGGAAGAAAGAAAGAAAGGAAGGAAGGAAGGAAGGAAGAAAGGAAGAAAGGAAGAAAGAAATTAAGAAATGAAGAAAGGAAGAAATGAAGAAAAGGAAGAAATGAAGAAAAGGAAGAAATGAAGGAAGAAAGAAAGAAAGGAAGAAAGAAAGAAGGGAAGAAAGAAAGAAAGAAGGGAAGAAAGAAAGAAGGGAAGAAAGGAAGAAAGAAAAAGGAGGGAAGGAAGGAAGGAAGGAAGGAAGGAAGGAAGGAAGGAAGAGGTGTAGCTGCACACGGATGGTTTCTTGCATTCATACGTAGAATGCATGAAGGTAAAAAACCTTTAATACCACTTTAAGGGCTCTTTCACGCAGTCCGCCTCCGTAGGCGGATCCGTGCTGCTCAGCGGGGATCGATCCACGATCCCTGCTGAGCCGGCGGATAACAGCTCCGTCTCCGCTTGCAGTGCGGAGAGGGAGGTGTCACAGCCCCCGCTGCTCTCTATGGGGGATCGAATGAGAGCGGACCGCCTGTCCACTCTCATCCGATCCGCTCCGCTCCGATTACTGAACGGATAGAAAAATAGGGTTTCCATCCGTCCAGATTTCACAGACAGGATTGGATACGGATGGCAGCGGGTGTCAGCGGAGGTGTCTCCGCTGACATCCGCTGCCCCATAGAGCTGCATGGAGGATCCGATCAGATCCGCCTAAAAAACTGACAGGTGGATCTGATCGGATCGCCCGTGTGAAGGAGCCCTAACTCAGAAATGCTCTCTTGCTCTCAGACTCCCTTTGTTGCTGTGCTCTGACCTCCTGTTAGAGGGTGGCTAGGTTCATTTTCATTGGTCCCACTGTATGGAAGAATCATTCTCACTGGATTACCCCTGACATGGACTATGGGATGTGTAACGTGCATAGAACACCGCACATGACCGCAACTAGCATGCCTTGCTCATTCTATACAAGCAGCAGTGAGAGGGAAATGAGAGGTTTTGGAGCTCATGGAGGAAGTTACAAGGCGGCAAAAAAAAAAAAAAAAAAACCCCAGTAAGGGCTTGTTTACTCTGACAGCAAAAACTTCTGCTCCTCTGAAAAGCGATCCATTCCTCGATGTGCTACTCCCTGCAGAATTTGTTTGCACTGTGACGATCCCATCAGCAATTCTAAAACCTTTACAGACGCGTGTAATTATGGAATTTATGTAATAATTTGATACACAAAATGCAATCAATGAAAGATTTAATTATGGATTTAAAGTCAGTCATTGTTTAATTAAAAGATGAGATTAACTAGAGGATTATATTTCTTCACTGAGCCGAGGGATCGCTTCCAACGGCCAAATACACGCTGTGATTACTAATCCGGGATCACACTTCACACTCCGATCACCAATCTGTATACCCCAAATATGGATTACTTATTACATTCTACTTATATAGTGCCAACTGTTTACATACCGGTATATAATGTACATCACATCAGTCCCTGCCCCAAGGAGCTTACAATCTAAGGTCCCTAACTCACATTTATACATATATATATACTAGGGCCAATTTACACAGGAGCCAATTACATTCCAGCATGTCTTTGGAGTGTAGGAGAAAACCTAAGTACCCGGAGGAAACCCACACAGGCAGAGGGAGAACATGCAAACTCCAGGCAGGTAGTGCCGTGGTTGGGATTTGAACCGATGACCCTAGCGCTGCCAGGCGAAGTGCTAACCACAGTGCTGCCCTAACGCCTGGTTCAAAAAGGTAGACTATGCCTTTAACAATCATAATGGTGACTGCATTTGTTTCCTTTTCCTTGCTTTATTTTCATCTGGCGATCCACTTCCTATTCTAGGGTGACAACGCTCACCATGCCATATCTAAAGAAAGGCACCATAGACCAGGTATTGTGTTTGGAGAACAGAAACTGCTCCTCTTCTCAATAACATGGGGATGGGGGGGGGGGGGGGGGGTGACCTGTAGTCCAAATACAATTCCTGGTCTAGGGTGAACATTGTCACCCTTGAATAGGAAGTGCGTTTGGAATACTGAACCTTATCCTCGTCTCCATAACATGGGGGAAGGTGATCTGTAGTCCAAATACAGTTCCCGGTCTAGGGTGACAACACTGCCTTTCTATAGATATGGCATGGTGAGCATGGTCACCCTAGACCAGGAATTGTTTGCCATACAGAACCTGCTCCTCTTCTCTATAACGTGGGGGGGGGGGGGTGATCTGTAGTCAAAATACAATTCCTGGTCTAGGGTGACAACACTGCCTTTCTATAGATATGGCATGGTGAGCATGGTCACCCTAGACCAGGAATTGTTTGCCATACAGAACCTGCTTCTCTTCTCTATAACATGGGGGGGGGGGGTGATCTGTAGTCCAAATACAATTCCTGGTCTAGGGTGACAACACTGCCTGTCTATAGATGTGTCATGGTGAGCGTTGTCACCCTTGAATAGGAAGTGTGTTTGGAATACTGAACCTGATCCTAGTCTCCATAACATGGGGGAAGGTGATCTGTAGTCCAAATACAGTTCCTGGTCTAGGGTGACAACACTGCCTTTCTATAGATATGGCATGTTAAATGTTGTCACCCTAGGTAAATGTTGTCACCCTAGAATAGGAAATGTGTTACTGGCGGGATTACCAGTTGAAAACAGGTAGGAAAAAGAAAAGAAATGCAGCCACCAAAGGAAGAACTGATAGGAGTCCAGCAGGGGCAGTGGCCAGCTCACTGAATTTCTGGCAGGATCAACAGGTCTTTATTTTCACTTTCTGAACAGATGTAACAAAATGTATTTAATGGTTGATTTAGTAGAGGAACTCATTGTTAGAATCTCCCTGCACTTTAAGGGTTGTACCATCCTCTGGTCAGCTGTTTACTCTCCAGCAGCTGCTGCCTGTCCTGGAGGAATGATGGGACTTGCAGTTGCTCAGCAGCTGGAAAGCCACAGGTTGCCTAATACTGCACAGCCAGGAAGCATGCATTATGCAGGATTAGGAAACACAAACTGGTGAAATTAACTCATATTGGGCAAAGCTAATATCAAAAGTAAGCGCCTATAGCACCACTAAACAACTGACATTGTAAGACGTGCCCAGATTTCACTTTGCTCCCCTGTTATCAAATGGTTTTTCCATTCTCCTCTACTAAAGATTCATGATGGAACATACCAACAGCTGCTGGGAGAAGGAATAGGGGAGCCATGGACTGTACCATTATGGTAAAAAGAGTGACACAGTGACAAGGCTGTATTAGAAGCAGAAGACTGGAAGGGTGATCGGGCAGTGGCTTTGTAAAGCTGTTACCTGGTCTGCCAGTTCCTCAGCAGCTCCCATCAGATCCCTAGGCGCCATCTCCTCCTGTGCTGCTCTTCAGTGAGCCCGTCCGCTTAGCAATCAGACTAAAGCAATGAGTGCCGGGGGCGTGGCATCCCGTCCCCACGTCTTGCTCCTGGGCTCGCTGCCATTGGACAAAATCGCGACGCGAAGGAAACAACGTCTTCCGTTCCGCCAATGCCTGCACCCCAGCTCACGCTTCAATGAAGTGATACTATGAAAGTGGACTGCGGCAGACGCGGCGCGGCCATCTTGGGTAAGGGCGATTTGCCCATACTGTCAACGTGGATTCGGGAGGAATAAATGTCATGAATAATGTAAAGTCGGTGAGGAGAATAGAGGGCAGGGTGTGGGGGAGGGAAGGACAGTATACCAGGAACATGCCCATATGTGTCTGGATCAGAGCTGGGGACTGTTTTCTACATACAGGGAAATCCTCTACTATTCACTATAATCACTATACCCATCATACTCACTATAATCACTATATACATCATACTCACTATAATCACTATACACATCATACTCACTATACTCACTATATACATCATACTCACTATATACATCATACTCACTATATACATCATACTCACTATAATCACTATACACATCATACTCACTATACACACTAAAATCACTATAATCACTATATACATCATACTCACTATAATCACTATACACATCATACTCACCATACTCACTATACTCACCATACTCACTATAATCACTATACACATCATACTCACCATACTCACTATACTCACCATACTCACTATAATCACTATACACATCATACTCACTATAATCACTATATACATCATACTCACTATAATCACTATATACATCATACTCACTATAATCACTATATACATCATACTCACTATAATCACTATATACATCATACTCACTATAATCACTATATACATCATACTCACTATACACATCATACTCACCATACTCACTATAATCACTATACACATCATACTCACTATAATCACTATATACATCATACTCACTATACACACTAAAATCACTATACTCACTATACTCACCATACTCACTATAATCACTATATACATCATACTCACTATAATCACTATATACATCATACTCACTATACACATCATACTCACCATACTCACTATAATCACTATACACATCATACTCACTATACACACTAAAATCACTATACTCACTATACTCACCATACTCACTATACTCACTATAATCACTATACCCATCATACTCACTATAATCACTATATACATCATACTCACTATAATCACTATAATCACTATATCCATCATACTCACTACAATCACTATACTCACTATACTCATCATACTATAATCACTATACTCATCATACTATAATCACTATACATACTATAATCACTATACTCATCTATTTGCAGGAGGCTCTTTTTTTTTTCTTTCTTTGACAGCTGTTCTCTGCTCCCTCACAGCTATGTAAAGAGCAAAATGGGATCGCCCATGGATCTGTTAATTTTACTGATCCCACAATCCGGCATTTATGGCCATATCAGTGCCGATATCCGATCCTAATGTCGGATCGGTGCATCCCTAATAATCACTATACTCATCATACTATAATCACTATACTCACTATACACACTATACTCACTATAATCACTATACTCATCATACTATAATCACTATACTCACTATAATCACTATACTCATCATACTATAATCACTATACACACTATACACATTATACTCATCATACTATAATCACTATACACACTATACACACTATACTCATCATACTATAATCACTATACTCACTATAATCACTATACTCACTATACACACTATACTATAATCACTATACACACTATACTCGCTATAATCCTTATACTCACTATAATCCTTATACTCACTATACACACTATACTCACTATAATCACTATACACACTATACTCACTATAATCACTATACTCATCATACTATAATCACTATAATCACTATACACAATATGCTGACTATAGTCATTATAGTCACTATAATCACTATACTCGCTATACACACTATACTCGCTATACTCACTATACTCACTATACACACTATACTCACTACATTCACTTTACACACTATACTCACTATAATCACTATACTCGCTATACACACTATACTCGCTATACTCACTATACTCACTATACACACTATACTCACTACATTCATTTTACACACTATACTCACTATAATCACTATACTCATTATACACACTATACTCACCATACACACTATACTCAATATAATCACGATACAAACTATACTCACTATAATCACCATACTCACTATACTCACTATAACCACTATACATACTATACTCACTATACACACTATACTCACTATACACACTATACTCACCATACACACTATACTCACTATAATCACAATACTCACTGTACTCATTATAATCACTATACACTCTACTCACTATTATCACTATACTCGCTATACACACTATACTCACTATAATCAATCTACACACTATACTCACTCTCTATACTCTCTATACACACTATACTCACTATAGTCACTATACTCACTATACTCACTATAATCACTATACACAGAGTACTCACTATACACACTATACTCACTATAATCACTATACACAGAATACTCACTATACTCCCTATAATCACTATACACACTATACTCCTTATAATCACTATACTCACTATAATCACTGAAATCACTATACTCACTGTAATCACTATACACACTATAATCACTATACACACTATGCTCGCTATACACACTATACGCACTCACTATACTCACCACACACACTATACTCACTATAATCACTATACACAGAATACTCACTATACTCCCTATAATCACTATACTCACTGTACTCATTATAATCACTATACACTCTATAATCACTATACTCACTATTATCACTATACACACTATACTCACTATAATCAATCTACACACTATACTCACTCACTATACTCTCTATACACACTATAGTCACTATAGTCACTATGCTCACTTTACTCACTATAGTCACTATACACACTATAATCTATATACTCACCATAATCACTATACACATCATACTATAATCACTATACTCACTTTACACACTATACTCACCAGCATGCAGCTCCCTGGAAAGAAGAAAAGGGTGTTAGAATTCACATTGGAATTAAAGTGAACCTGTCACAGCCCATGATCCGCAACCCCTTTAAATTTTAGACACTTTTTCGTCTGTAGGTGGGGTAATATTTTAATTAGAGGCGGGGCCAGGATGACACCGGGTGACAGCGGAGCTGTTCGACTTTTTGTATGGGGGGATCAGACAGCCCGTCGCATTTTTTGGGATTCTGCCCGGGACACGGTCAGACTGGGACATGGGTCTGAATTCTGTGAATGTCCTGGGCAAAATGGGGCTGTTGGCAACTATGGACTCGGATAGGGTCTCATACATAGCTCCCAACTGTCCCTGATTTGGAGGGACTGTCCCTGGTTTGGAGAAAAGTCCCTCTGTCCCTCTTTCTTCCTCATTTGTCCCTCATTTTGGTCTGATCTATATAGTTGTATATTCACTTCACCTCTGGAAGATTTACCCCCCTTCTTGACCATGCCATGTTTTTTTTTGCAATAGGCACTGCGTTACTTTAACTGACAATTGCGTGATAATGCAACACCGTACCTAAATACAATATATGTCCTTTTTTCCCCCACAAATAGACCTTTCTTTTGGTGGTATTTGATCACCTCTGTGTTTTTTATTTTTTGCGCTAGAAAAAAAAAGACAGACAATTTTGAAAAAAAAAACATTTTTTTTACTTTCTGCTATAAAACACATCCAATAAAAAAATTAAAAAAAATTATTTTAGGCCAATATGTATTCTGCTGCATATTTTTGGTAAAAAAAAAATACCAACAAGCGTATATTGATTGTTTTTTGTGCAAAAACTATGGAATATTTGTATTTATTTTTAAATATTTATTTATTTTACTAGTAATGGTGGCGATCAGCGACTTATAGCGGGACTGCGACATTGCAGCTGGCAAATGGGACACCTAAATGACACTTAAGACACTTTTTTGGGGACCAGTGACACTGATACAGTATTCAGTGCTAAAAATATGCACTGTCACTGTACTAATGACAGTTAACATTGGGGGTAATCAAAGAGTTTAATGTTCCTCACTAATGTTTCAGTGTAGTGGGGGAGGTGCTTTTACTACTAGAAGATATGGATCTGTGTTTCTTCTTCACAGGATCCATGTCTTCTGTACTCACAGGATTATAGTCTGCCTTGTTTACAGTGGCAGACTGGCAAACTGTCAGTGTATTAAATGATCAGCGGGTCCCAGTGGAGATTGGATCCATGGGATCCGCTGATCAGCTCCTGCTGTGTAAAATCACAGCGCGAGTGAGCTGCCGGCTTCGCGCGCTCGCACCCAAAACCCGGAAGTGCAGGATCACGCGTATATATATATATATATTAGTGATCGACCGATATCGGTTTTTCGTTACCGATACCAATATTTTGGCCAATGCATATCGGTATCAGCCGATATGCGCCGATATTTTCGTACATTTTAAAAATGTTTTTTTTTTTTATCTTGACAGGTACTCTTGTGGAGGGATCTGAAAGACCCTAAACCCCTCCTCTGCACTTAAAAGCATTCAAAATGCCAAGTTTGGCTGTTTTGAATTCTGTCATTTTTTTTAATTTGGCGCCGAGTACCCGGAAGTGATGTCATGACATTACTTCCGGGTTTTTGCATGGAAACCCTATCAGAGCCAAATGCGGCTTTGATCTGGTCTTCGGCGGCTGTGCAGGCTGGTTGCCCGGGTCTCCCGGTGGGATGGGAGACCCGGGCGAGCCTCGGAAGGCGGCGGGAGGGGGGGACATCCCCTCCCGCTCCTTGTAATGACAGCCGAGCGGCTTCTCAGCCGCATCGGTTGTCATTACAAGACAGCCGACCGTCGGCTATGGACACCGGTACTGGGGTGATGCCTCTAGCTGCAGGCATCACTCCGGTACAAGCACTTTCCCTAAATATCAGCAATATCGGTCACTTCCAGTGCCAATTCCGATATATTGTGGAAAGTGCACATTGGCCCTCGATATATCGGCTTTGCCAATAATCGGTCGATCCCTAATATATATACGTGATTCTGCACAGAGTGGCCGCCCTGTAGCAGTAAATCTGCTATAGGGCGGTTGGGAAGCGAATATAAAATGCACATTTTTATCTTTCAAAACATGTTTCCCAGTGCTAAACCTTTCATCCAATTTCTAAACTGCTGCATTTGTAAATTCCAAGGGCCAATATAAAGGCACAGTAGTGGTAAAAAGAAAAAAAAAGCACTCATGGGTTTAATGAATCTTTTTTTTTTTGTATAATTCTTATGTAGTTTTGCTAATAGGTGTCCCTCAGTCCCATCTCAAAATGATGGGAGGTATGCAGTATGCTTACCCTCTATTACCAGAAATAGAAAGGCTACACATTGCACAGCCCTCCCCTTACACTCTAAGATCCATTCATGTTTGGGTGGCGCGTTACGTCACGCGTGTTACTGTGCATTATGTCACCTGTGTTTCTGATCAGCTGCGCCTGTTCGACGGTACAAATCAATGACAGGGTCCAAGGAGCGATGACACGCAGCTAGGAACAGATAAGCCAAACTGGAAGCAAACTCTATACAGAGCCACTCATCGAGGGTAGGACCTAGGCTGTCTGATCTGGGGGTGCAATATGAAAATTCTGGGGGGATGCTGTCCACACTGTGTGTAAGTCACAGTGACCGAGATACAGGGAACCAGTCCCCCCCTCACATTAGGAGTCATCGGAGTCTCCCCTTACATCAAGAGTCCTCCCTTAAATTAGGAGTCTTCATCAGAGTCTCTCTTTACATCAGAAGCCCTCATCCAAGTCCCCATCAGAGTCCCCCTTTACATTAGGAGTCCTCATCAGATTTCTCCATACATTGAGAGTCCTCACCAGAGTTGCTTCTTACATCAAAGGTCCTCATCAGAGTCCCCACTTACATCAAGAGACCTTTTAGGAATCTCCCTTACATCACAAGTTCTCATTGGAGTCCCCCTTACATCAAGAGTCCTCATCAGAGTCCTCCCTTACATCAAGAGTCATCAGAGTCCTCCTTTACATCAAGAATGATCAGAACCCCCTCTACATTAGGAGTTATCATTAGAGTCCCCCTTATATTAAGAGACCTCACCAGAGTCCCTTCTTACATCAAAGATCCTCATCAGAGTTCCCCTTTATTGCAAGAGACTTCGTCAGAGTCCCCCCTTACATCAAAAGTCCTCATCAAAGTTACCACTTACATCAAATGTCCCCATTCATGTGCATCCTTACATCAATTGTCCCCATACGAGTATATATGAATAGCCAAAGACATTGTCAGCCTGTTATTGAGTACATGACACACAGACAGCATAATCAAGGAGTATGTTATGCACAGAATGCAGGGGATAGAAGTATGTTATGCACAGAATGCAGGGGATAGGAGTATGTTATGTACAGAATGTAGGGTACAGGAGTATGTTATGCACAGAATGTAGGGTACAGGAGTATGTTATGCACAGAATGCAGGGGATACAAAGTATGTTATGCACAGAATGCAGGGGATAGGAGTAGGTTATGTACAGAATGTAGGGTACAGGAGTATGTTATGCACATAATGTAGGGGGCAGGAGTATGTTATGTACAGAATGCAGGGGACAGGAGTATGTTATGCACAGAATGTAGGGTACAGGAGTATGTTATGCACAGAATGTAGGGGACAGGAGTATGCTATGCACAGTATGTAGGGGGCAGGAGTATGTTATGCACAGAATGTAGGGGGCAGGAGTATGCTATGCACAGAATGTAGGGGACAGGAGTATGCTATGCACAGTATGTAGGGGGCAGGAGTATGTTATGCACAGAATGTAGGGGACAGGAGTATGCTATGCACAGAATGTAGGGGACAGGAGTATGTTATGCACAGAATGTAGGGAACAGGAGTATGCTATGCACAGAATGCAGGGGACAGGAGTATGCTATGCACAGAATGTAGGGGATAGGAGTATGCTATGCACAGAATGCAGGGGACAGGAGTATGCTATGCACAGAATGTAGGGGATAGGAGTATGTTATGCACAGAATGTAGGGGGCAGGAGTATGCTATGCACAGAATGCAGGGGACAGGAGTATGCTATGCACAGAATGTAGGGGACAGGAGTATGTTATGCACAGAATGTAGGGGACAGGAATATGCTATGCACAGAATGTAGGGGACAGGAGTATGTTATGCACAGAATGTAGGGGACAGGAGTATGCTATGCACAGAATGCAGGGGACAGGAGTATGCTATGCACAGAATGCAGGGGACAGGAGTATGTTAGGCACAGAATGCAGGGGACAGGAGTATGCTATGCACAGAATGTAGGGTACAGGAGTATGTTATGCACAGAATGTAGGGGACAGGAGTATGTTATGCACAGAATGTAGGGTACAGGAGTATGTTATGCACAGAATGTAGGGGACAGGAGTATGTTATGCACAGAATGTAGGGGACAGGAGTATGCTATGCACAGAATGTAGGGGACAGGAGTATGTTATGCACAGAATGTAGGGGACAGGAGTATGCTATGCACAGAATGCAGGGGACAGGAGTATGCTATGCACAGAGTGCAGGGGACAGGAGTATGTTAGGCACAGAATGCAGGGGACAGGAGTATGCTATGCACAGAATGTAGGGTACAGGAGTATGTTATGCACAGAATGTAGGGGACAGGAGTATGCTATGCACAGAATGCAGAGGACAGGAGTATGCTATGCACAGAATGCAGGGGACAGGAGTATGCTATGCACAGAATGCAGGGGATAGGAGTATGTTAAGCACAGAATGCAGGGGACAGGAGTATGTTAGGCACAGAATGCAGGGGACAGGAGTATGCTATGCACAGAATGTAGGGTACAGGAGTATGTTATGCACAGAATGTAGGGGACGGGAGTATGTTATGCACAGAATGTAGGGTACAGGAGTATGTTATGCACAGAATGCAGGGGATACAAAGTATGTTATGCACAGAATGCAGGGGATAGGAGTAGGTTATGTACAGAATGTAGGGTACAGGAGTATGTTATGCACAGAATGTAGGGGACAGGAGTATGCTATGCACAGAATGTAGGGGACAGGAGTATGTTATGCACAGAATGTAGGGGACAGGAGTATGCTATGCACAGAATGCAGGGGACAGGAGTATGCTATGCACAGAGTGCAGGGGACAGGAGTATGTTAGGCACAGAATGCAGGGGACAGGAGTATGCTATGCACAGAATGTAGGGTACAGGAGTATGTTATGCACAGAATGTAGGGGACAGGAGTATGCTATGCACAGAATGCAGAGGACAGGAGTATGCTATGCACAGAATGCAGGGGACAGGAGTATGCTATGCACAGAATGCAGGGGACAGGAGTATGCTATGCACAGAATGCAGGGGATAGGAGTATGTTAAGCACAGAATGCAGGGGACAGGAGTATGTTAGGCACAGAATGCAGGGGACAGGAGTATGCTATGCACAGAATGTAGGGTACAGGAGTATGTTATGCACAGAATGTAGGGGACGGGAGTATGTTATGCACAGAATGTAGGGTACAGGAGTATGTTATGCACAGAATGTAGGGGACAGGAGTATGTTATGCACAGCATGTAAGGGACAGGAGTATGTTATGCACAGAATGTAAGGGACAGGAGTATGTTATGCACAGAATGAAAGGAACAGGCAGAAGTCATGGCAGAAGTCATCTAAAGTCCTCCATCTTTTGTAAAATACTTTCCTGGCTATGTGTCATGTCAGCACACAACGGGTCAGCTCTGCCCCTTGGAAAGCAGTCTGAAGAAAAATGTATATACTGTATATATGTCCAATCACACATGCATATGTAAAAATCAACAATTAACAATAAAAAACCAACATAGTGAAAAATATAGATTTACATGTACAGTCCAATGATAGGATCAGAAATATAAACTAATTGGTGGAAGCCCAAATTTCAGTGCATAGATGTGCACAAAAAAATTGGTGGTGACTTGAAAAATGAAGAAGTGATCCAGTACAGTGCTCCAGAATCATCCACAGCACCCCTGTGAAATGGACACTCACCGGAAAAGCTGGCTGCCGTTAACGCAGCAAACACGCACTTAGTGTAGATCCACCATCTGTTGTGGGGAAGGCTGTTCAGCAACTCGCACCATCCAGATGTAGCTGTGGTAAATAAAGCTCACCGGGAGCCAGATGAAGTTTCCATAGTGTATGGTAGCACTGCCCCCGTAAGGACTGCCAGATTTGACACCTGCAGGTCCCCCGGAGTTAACAACAGCAACCTTGACATGAACAGTTTCTCCCTTATTTTCCTTGGCTCGCTCCAATAACCAGTCCAGGGGTATTTGGTTGTTTTGTGTTTTATTATAAATTAGGAATAGGAGAAGGGAATAGTGGGATACTCCAAATTAACTATGCACAATGTTGGAGGACTTCTATCGTCATGTACAGCCAGGCTGTTGATTGACCCTGTCACTAAAGGTGAATTTGAATTAAGTCTCTTTCCTAAGACGACTTGGTGAATTTTTGATTATCTTCAGGACACTCTCCTCAGCATCCTCTCTCTCTTTACTGCTGACACCCATCCTCTGACTATCCTACATGTGGGGTGGCCCCCCCTCAGGTCAGGCCCCTTGACACGAGTCCCTGTACTCACAATACTGCTTTTTCAGGGTCTCCAGTGTCTCCCCCTCAGTCAGCTCTCCTGGACCTCTGGGCTCAGCTCTTCTCATCCATTCCTGCGGCCCTCAGGACGACCCCCTGCAACCACGTGCCACTGCTACAGAGGAGGAGGCAGCCACCCCCTCCCTCCTGGACTCTGCTGTCCAGCCAAAGACCCCACAGCACATGTGCTCCTGGCTTTTATACAGTATCCCAGAATGCACTGAGGCGCCCTGCCACTGCCAATCACCAGGACTGTATCAAAGCCTATGCATTCATTCCTTAGGTTTCACTCACTGTCCAACATGCCTCCCTATTGTACAGGGCCATGGGGCATACCCCATATGTGGCCAGTAGATGTAATAAATTACGTGGAAAAATATATGACTCTGCTGTACAAATATTCACACATTTATGTACACATGACAAGTACATTTAGATCAATGCACCCCCAGACAAATAAAAATCTGCTTGACAGGTAAAAAGGCATTACCCTGTCTAGCTAACTAAGTACAATATTTACATTGCATGGAAAGCTGCATTTGAATAGTGGAGGGCCTAGCCAGAACTGGAAATCCTAAGTAAGCCTGCAAAGGGAATCAAGTTAAACACAAATTAATGCATTGTTACTTACTCACAGTGAGACTGTCCTCTCCTCAGAGGCGACCTTCTCACCACTTTTATCTCTAACTAAAAAATTCTTGTAGAGATCTTCATCATTCAGGCCCCCTAAGGGCACGCTTCACTCGATGTTCCATTGTTATTCCTGAAACAGATAAAAAACAAACCCTGCCAAGCTAACACTTCCATATCAGTTTGTTTCTGAGAACCATTTTGTTGACTAAATAAAAGGTACAGTCCCTCTTCAGCACTAGGGCACTGACTCTCTCCTACTATAGTCCGACCCACAAGTTCAGAAAAAAAGAAATGCGGAGTCCATTTCACAGTGTGTGGTGTTCACAGTGTCCTCTCCTTCTGTAACACCAAGGCAACATATCTTCTTCTGCGACAAGCTATTTTGCTGGAGCCTAAGCAAGCTTGTCCAACTTGTGAGTTTTGCAAACCTCTTCAGGGGTTCCCTCACTCTGACAACCCCCTTCTCTGAAGAAATGATGAGCCACCCCCTCCTCTCCCAAGGTAGTAACTCATACAAAGTTCTTTCAACCAGCCCACTGGCCTAACAGGATCTTCACAAAGTGTCCTTTGAGAAAAGTATCTTTGTAAAGGGATCCTCCTCTTCTGTACTTCAATCCTCCTGGCCCGTTGGCCCAAATTTCTTCGCGTCTCTGGTAGTAACTAGTGACCCTGGCCTGCTGGCCCAAAGGATCTTGTCGTAACATCCAGTAAAGATAGCTTCTGGTAGCAACTAAAGCATAGAACTAAGTGTCTACTGAGGTTCTATGAACAGGAAGTCTTTGTGGGTTAGAGGGTCAGCCCTTTTTTGATGATACTACACAGTGGTAGTCGTTCTACTGATTCCCAATTCTTCTTGCAAGGATAGAAGGGAAAGGGGGATTTAGAAATAGGGCTTCCGGTCCTAGCAAGAACTTTTTCTTGTTACGGAACAACTCTTTGGGCTCTCCAGCTCCTCTTTAAAAACTTTCAGGCTAGCCAGCCTTGTAATGCAGAAACTTCTCCACAGGAGTAGGAACTCCACATCCTCAACAGTAATGATCAGGATGAGGTATCCGGACAGTCTTTCTTGTAGAGTCCTGAACACAAACAGCCCAGGCCTGACCTGTTCCGTTTGGACGGCAAACTTCCACATGGTCGATGTGGATGGCCCGCCCCAGATTCCAATTTGCCTTCACAGAGAGAAAGGTGTCCCTTAACTCAGGCCTTTCCTGGTTTCAACACGGCTTGGGGATGTACAGAAACTCCCAAATCTGGGATATTCCGAATTAACTTTGCACAATGTTGGAGGACTTCTATCGTCATGTACAGCCAGGATGTTGATATACCCTGCCACTAAAGGTGAATTTGAATTTAGTCTCTTTCCTAAGATGACTTGGTGAACTATTGATTATCTTCAGGACACTCTCCTCCGCATCCTCTCTCTCTTTACTGCTGACACCTGTACTCACACTATCCTACAGGTGGGGTGGCCCCCCTCAGGTCAGGCCCATTGGCACAAGTCCCTGTACTCACGATACTGCTTTTCCAGGGTCTCCAGTGTCTCCCCCTTAGTCAGCTCTCCTGGACCTCTGGGTTCAACTCTTCTCATCCATTCCTCCAGCCCTCAGGATAACCTCCTGCGACCACGTGCCACTGCTACAGAGGAGGAGGCCGCCCCCTCCCTTTGGGACTCTACTCTCCAGCCAAAGCACATGTGCTCCTGGCTTTTATACAGTATCCCAGAATGCACTGAGACTACCTGCCACTGCCAATCACCAGGACTGTATCATAGCCTGTGCATTCATTCGTCAGGTTTCCTCTCACTGTCCAACATGCCTCCCTATTGGACCAGTGTGAAACACTCTCTAGACACAATGAATCGCATACTGAGCACCATGAGCAGACCTCACTAACAGATCCTGCTCTCTGGCAAGGAAAGAGCAATATAGATTTGCCATCAGCCTCTCTGGTAAGCAGACAGAGCCAAGAACTATACTCTCTCACTAGCACCTACCTAGGAGGGTGCTACAGTAGTATTTATTGGATTTGTATGGTAAAGCCAAAAAAAAAACCCTTTCCATCTACTCTCCTAAGAATGGTGGTTGCTGAATTTGACATGCTACACTACTTATCCGACTTTCTGGTGGATATAAGCAGTATACAGTCTTTAAGTTTTTCTTTATAGTGTTACTGAGCTGAGGTAATGGGTGTCACTAGTTGGACCATGTTAGGGTCCTTTCACACGGGCGGTCCGTATGTCCGTTTTTCATCCCATTTTTTTGTGGATGAAAAACGGACATAATGCATGTCAATGGGATTGCGGATGTCAGCGGATGACATCTGATTTGCGTCCTTTCCTATCAGTTCCGTTTTTTGGAATGCAAGCGAACCCTATTTTTCTTCTGTTTAAAAAAACGGAACGGACGCAAAAAGGATGGGATGATAAACGAACATACGGACCGGATGACACAAGTGTCATCCGTCTCCGTTAAAAAAAAAAAAAAACTGAACCCTTGGTTTATATATAGTGGAAAAAGCCTCCACATGACCTTTGAGATTAGGGGAGGAGATACCACCCTTGTAGGCATGGATGCACAACCAATTATAACCAAACTATAATACAGCCATATGTTTATATACAACAATAGATCTCTATGTGCATGGGTGCTTTGCTCCCACCTTATTAACTGTTTGCCCACATCTTATAGGAAAAGTTGCAACAATAGTAATGCTAACAGATTCATACCAGACCATATGACCAACCACACATATGCCATCCACAATCCCAAGGGACAGGAGTTCCATCCTGACCTGTAGCAGTTGATTCGTGCCCTTTTTCCACTATATATAAACCAAGGGTTCAGTCATGGCCCTTAGGCTCTGAGGAAGAGGCATTGCCTCGAAACGCGTCACCCTTTAGTCTTCACGAGACATTGGACTTTTACAACATGGACATTGCTCAAAGGAATTGATATGCTGGTTTACATCGTATTTTTGTGAGTAGCCATTTTTAAAATATTTCATTAATAAAAGCCTACTGAGGATAATGCGCTATGCTGGTGCGCCCTTCTTTTTGTTTATGTCTACAGTTATCATTCATGTCATGCCTTGAATATGACTGTTTTGGAAAAATAGTTATATTGTTGAGTTTAGTTTCATTTTAGGCCCCTTTCACACTTGTGCGACTTGCCCTGTGACTTGGGACTGCAAAGTCGCATTACAAGTTGTAACCCATGATTTACAATGGGTACCATTCAATATATCTGTGAAACTTCAAGTCGCAGTGACTTCAAAGTATTCCCTGCACTACTTCCGTCTGACTTTGATGCGACTTGAGGTCCATACACCTCAAGATTACACAAGTTGTGTTAAAGTCGCGCATCAAAGTCACTACTTGCCGACCGCGGCACGACTATTTACTGCGGCGGTCAGCCCCTCACAGGCAGAGCGACGTAGTACTACGTCGCTAGCCTGTGAGGGTCTAGGGAGAGAGCGCGCGCCCCCGGAGGCGCGCTCCCGCTCCCAAGTGGTCACGGACCCCCCCGCGCGTGTGACCGGCGGACCCCTTCACTACCAGTGTAATTTTACAGTAACAGTGCATATGTATAGCACTGATTACTGTAGAAATGTCACTGGTAACCCCAAAAGTGTCAAAAATGTCAGTTAGGGGTCCAATCTGTCCGCCGCAATGTCGCAGTACCGCAAAATAAATCGCAGATCGCCGCCATTACGCGTTAAAAAAAAACAACAAAAATGACAAAAATCTTTCCCTTTGTTAGTAAACGCGATAACTTTTGCGCAAACCAATCAAAATACGCTTTTTGCGATTTTTTTTTTTTACCAAACATATGTAGCATAAAACAAATTGGCCAAAAATGTTAAAAAATTTTGATTTTTACATTTTTTTGGGGGGGAATTTCATATAAAAAAATGTGAAAAATATTGTTATTTTTGCCACTTTTTTTGTTTATAGCGCATGATCAAAAAATCGCACAGGTGATCAAATACCACCAAAAGTAAGCTCTGTTTGTGGGAAAAAAAGGACGTCAAATTTGTTTGGGTACAGCGTGGCACGACCGCGCAATTGTCCGTTAAAGTCACGCAGTGCCGAATCACAAAATAGGCCCTGGTCAGGAAGGGGGTAAAATCTTCCGGGGCTTAACCACTTGCCGACTGCCTAACGCCGATCTACGTCGGCAGTCAGCCCCTCACAGGCAAAGTGACGTAGGGCTACGTCACTAGCTTGTGAGGGTCTAGGGAGCGAGCGCGCGCCCCCGGAGGCGCGCTCCCGCGTGGTCACGGACCCCCCCCGCGCGTGTGACCAGCGGACCCGATGTCCGCCGGTCACTCGGCGATCGGCGGGGGAGAGGGAGAATGTCAGGCAGCTTGTGTAAACAAGCCACCTGTCATTCTCCTCGCTGTAAAGACACTGATCAAACGGATCTAGTATGTAGATCCGTTGATCAGTGTCCTTACAGCTCAAGCCACAGCCAATCACAGTAGAAAGCACGCCCCTAGGGATACACACAGCCCCTCCCTCCCAAATAAAGTTAACCCCTTCATAACCAGTGTATTTTTACAGTAACAGTGCATATGTATAGCACTGATTACTGTAGAAATGTCACTGGTAACCCCAAAAGTGTCACAAATGTCAGTCAAGGGTCCGATCTGTCCGCCGCAATGTCGCAGTACCGCAAAAAAAATCGCAGATCGCCGCCATTACGCGTTAAAAAAAAAAACAACAAAAATGACAAAAATCTTTCCCTTTGTTAGTAAACGCGATAACTTTTGCGCAAACCAATCAAAATACGCTTTTTGCGATTTTTTTTACCAAACATTTGTAGCATAAAACAAATTGGCCGAAAATGTTAAAAAATTTTCATTTTTACATTTTTTTGGGGGAATTTCATATAAAAAAATGTGAAAAATATTGTTATTTTTGCCACTTTTTTTGTTTAAAGCGCATGATCAAAAAATCGCACAGGTGATCAAATACCACCAAAAGTAAGCTCTGTTTGTGGGAAAAAAAGGACGTCAAATTTGTTTGGGTACAGCGTCGCACGACCGCGCAATTGTCCGTTAAAGTCATGCAGTGCCGAATCACAAAATAGGCCCTGGTCAGGAAGGGGGTAAAATCTTCCGGGGCTTAAGTGGTTAAAGCAACACTTGTGAACACATAAGAAGAAAGCAAAAACATGCAGATAAGTATAAAGGGGCCCTTTTGTATCCTGTATCGGGCACCCTACATTTTGTGTCTCACTCTCTCTTATTTTATATCATGCTTTTATTCAGTGCAGCTTACATACACCAGACTAGGGGAAGTTCTTGTTGCATCATGATACTCAACTTTTTTCCTCCTGCAGATCTGATCACAATGCTGTACAGAGGTTGGGAAGTGGTTACACATGTCAGCGGATATTGAAATTTCTGCATGTGTCAGATGCACAAAGACAGCATGAAAAGTAAGTTTGTTTTCAAAGAAAGACTTGTATTTATAATCTTTCTAAAATTACACCAGGGTTTTTCAATGAGGGCCAATTTAGATAAAAATTAGCGGAATTCTTTTTTGAGCCTCCCAATTTATTATAAATATGACTGGCACAGGCCTGGAAATTCACAGTGCAATGTAAATAGGACTCAAGCAGGCCTCAGATGTAAGCAGAGGAAAGCAATCAAGTTTCAATTTGGGATCAAGGAAGTATTACATTGTTCAGTGTCTAAATGGGGAAGTCTCCTTTGTGCGACACTATTGAAAGGAAGTGGCAATTATCCAATGCTACAGAGAGGAAGAGACAACATTTCTGCAAAATATACAATGGAAGGGGTAAAGACATAGCAGCAAAAATGAAACAGCTCCACTTAAAGCGGAGTTCCAGCCTCAAAATGAACTTTGCCCCATCCGCTTGCTGTACATTACCTGAAAAAGAATTGGATAATGACAATTTTTTTTTTTGATTCACTTACCTTGTTTTTGAAGAAAATATAATTACCTTCCTTCCACTTCCTCCCTCTTCGGCCGCGCCCCGCGCCGTCACTTCCTTCTTGCATTGACTCCTGGGAGATGAACGTCATCGCTCCCAGGAGTCAATGAGCCTGCACCGGCCCTGCTCGTCACTTCCGGTGCAGGAGCATTATTCCCTGCTGAACAGCTTCTGGGCATGCAGGGATGACGCGCCTGCACCAGAAGTGACCAGCAGGGCCGGTGCAGGGCATTCTGGGACTCCGATGTCACAGAAGAGGACGCTCCAGCTTCAGCTGCCCACACCTGAGATGGCAGCGCTGAGCAAGAAATTTTCAAGGTAAGTATTTCTTCTAAAAGGTAAGTGAACCCAGGGACAGTTCTTAGGCTATCATTGCTGAAATGCACTAGCCCTGACTGTCCCGGGGGTATTTTTATCTAAAAAAAAATGTTGAGGCCGGAACTCCGCTTTAAGATCTCCACATGACAGAAGTATTTTATTTAAAGTAGAACTATAGGCAAAACTTTTTTTTTTTCATTTTGGATAGAGCAAGGGAGAGTTATTACCCCTGTAAGATTGTTTTCACCATCCGTGTCCCATTGGGAAGATTTTCTTTTTCTTCCTGTCCCATAGCCAAACAGGAAGTGTGCCGAAATCAGTACAAATTAAGGTAATTCCATGGGGAGCCCCAGGTCACTAGAACTAGTGTCCCCATTGGAAGATTTCCCCTCTACTACTTTTCTGGGGACAACAAAGAATTTGTGATTTTCTTTTACTTTCACTTTCAATGATAATTGTAAACAGGACAAATAGAGAGGGTTAATCTCCCTAACAGAGGCACAGACAGCAAAAAGAAACAAAAAACTGACAGATGTTCTAATCCCTCTCCACCAAACCCCAAAAAAAGTTTTGCCTTTAGTTATACTTTAAACTGCGTGCCATTTTAGGTTGGATTACAGCTCCATACAACATAGCAGAATTATTTGCATAGTCCTGTTATACTGTCTGTATCGCAAACATATGAGATTACAATGTCAGACTCAGAAATGAGCCATATGTAGTTGATGGTGGTGGTCAATTACAAAGAAGACTCCAGTTATAATATGGCAACTGGTGGCAACCAACCACGGGCAGTCACAGGATTTTGACACTCACCACTATGTCCCACAAGTCCCTTCATTGACTAATAGAGAGGGAGACCAAATGAAAGGAGATAAATAACTATACTTTAAAAATGTAGGGAAAAGGTGACAGGGTCCCTTGAACATTGATCCCCCTTTGAATACTTTATTCTGATTGGTCAAAGTGACAGAGCCCCTTTAAGGTTTAGGAAGTAAACTTGGTGGTTTCCACTAATACCAGGTTTAAAGGATAACTCCACTTTCGTGGGGGAAAAAATCAGCAAATAGAGAAAAAACAATATAGCGTATACAATTGCGACATAAATCATATTGTAATTAAATGTTATTAAAAATGACCTTTCCTTTTCTTGTTAAATAGTTTTTATTAAGATTATTTCAAATAGTAACAAGCAGGGAAAGGAAATCATAATAATAACAGAGGAAGGAAATCATAATAATAACAGGAAAGCAAACTCATAAAACATTGATATTATGGCCAGTAGCACATAGGTACAGTAATGTAATCTAACTTCATACCCATGTAGATAAGCCATTACAGCATTAAGCAATCCAAATATACGAATAGCATTAATACTTATAAGATGGGGTCGCTGATGGCCATTCTCTAATAGGGCCACCCCCAACCCCCCTGAACACCCCAAATGGGTACACACTGTGTCCAGTTGGGGGGAGGGGGTAGACCCTTCCGACAGCTAAACATCCGCGGACCACCATATATTAGACTGACATGTACATAGTTCTACAAGGTGTTATTTGTGACACTAACAGAGAATACATGAAAGGTAAAGTAAAGGGAATACTGACCCCCCCCACCACCACCACCACCACCACTGATTTTCACTTAGGCATCATGTTACTAAGGTAACATAAAGGAAGAGAGTTCTGGTGGACCCCAGAATGTGAGGACTGCCAGAGTATGGAAGGTACCAGTTGGCCATCATTGTCCATGCAAATTACAATTTCTGTACTAACTCATTTGGATGTGTAATTTTAAAATGGACCTTCACCATTTTTAGTGTCTTGTCATCATTTTCTTCCTCTCTGGGAGAGAATGACATCCCCTCTTCTTTAGCCTCCTGGGATACTGACATCACATATCCCAAGAGGTGTCAGGCAATCTGTGTCACACTGCACATGCGTCGGGCAATTCCTCCACAACACTGCACATGTGTCATCAGGGGCCAGTTGCAGGAACCAGTAAGGGATGGCCGGTCCTGGTGTTACGGCTTGAGCTTTCTGAGGAGGGTTGGGAAGAAGTTACTGAGGTTTGCTTAGAACCAGTAAGAGATGGCCGGTCCTGGTGTTACTGCTTGAGCTTTCTGAGGAGGGTTGGGAAGAAGTTACTGAGGTTTTCTTAGAACCAGTAAGGGATGGCCGGTCCTGGTGTTACTGCTTGAGCTTTCTGAGGAGCATTGGGAAGAAGTTACTGAGGTTTTCTTAGAACCAGTAAGAGATGGCCGGTCCTGGTGTTACGGCTTGAGCTTTCTGAGGAGGGTTGGGAAGAAGTTACTGAGGTTTTCTTAGAACCAGTAAGAGATGGCCGGTCCTGGTGTTACTGCTTGAGCTTTCTGAGGAGGGTTGGGAAGAAGTTACTGGAGTTTGCTTAGAACCAGTAAGGGATGGCCGGTCCTGGTGTTACTGCTTGAGCTTTCTGAGGAGGGTTGGGAAGAAGTTACTGGAGTTTGCTTAGAACCAGTAAGGGATGGCCGGTCCTGGTGTTACGGCTTGAGCTTTCTGAGGAGGGTTGGGAAGAAGTTACTGAGGTTTTCTTAGAACCAGTAAGAGATGGCCGGTCCTGGTGTTACTGCTTGAGCTTTCTGAGGAGCATTGGGAAGAAGTTACTGAGGTTTTCTTAGAACCAGTAAGGGATGGCCGGTCCTGGTGTTACTGCTTGAGCTTTTTTGCTTTCAATATGTAATTAGCCCTGCAGATGAATTTAGATTTTTCACCACTTACACTATACCCCAGCTAAACTGGCTCGTATGGGATTAGGATCAGCTGCTGTTTGTTCAAGATGTGGACTTGCTGATGCAGATCTACTCCACATGTTTTAGAACTGTCCAGGACTGAATACTTTCTGGCAGGATTTATTTGGTCTCTTTGAACATAGGATTTATCTTCCAATACCTCAGACCCCGGAAGTTGGACTTTTAGGTACACTGAATGACTTTGTCCCTAGGACTCATGCCTGGACTCTGCTAGGCATATCGTTGTTTTATGCACATAAAGTAATCTTGTTACACTGGAAAGACGCTGCTCCTGCCATGGCTTAAACTCTTTACCGTATTGTTAACGGGGATTTACCCAAGTTTAAGTTAATATATAAAAGTAGGGCTTGCCAGTAGAAAATTAACTAAAATATGGCAACCCTGGTTGGATGTCTCTGAATCATTTTGGAGTGAATTCCTGTCCTCACAGCTTACTAGATCAAGATATGTTTCAATATAGTCCATGGTCCTTCATGGGTAGCAGACATTGTTCGGGTAAGCTGTCTCACTTTAACCACTTCTGGACCGGAAGGTTTTACCCCGTTAATGACCAACAATTTTCTTTGCGATTTGACACTGCATTACTTTAATGGACAATTGTGCGGTCGTGTGACACTGTACCCAAATACAATTGATGTCCTTTATTTCCCACAAATAGAGCTTTCTTTTGGTGGTATTTGATCACCTGTGCAATTTTTATTTTTTTGCAATATAAACAAAAAAAGAGCGACAATTCTGGAAAAAAAAAACAATATTTTTCACATTCTGCTATATGACATTCCCAATAAAAAAAATGTAAAAATCTAAATTTTTCATCCTTTTAGGCCAATTTGTATTCTGCTACATATTTTTGGTAAAAAAAAAATCCCAATAAGCGTATTTTGATTGGTTTATGCAAAAGTTATCGCGTCTACAAACTAAGGGAAAGATTTATGTCATTTTTATTTACAGTGCCTTGCGAAAGTATTCGGCCCCCTTGAACTTTGCGACCTTTTCCCACATTTCAGGCTTCATACATAAAGATATAAAACTGTAATTTTTTGTGAAGAATCAACAACAAGTGGAACACAATCATGAACGAAATTTATTGGATATTTCAAACGTTGTTAACAAATAAAAAACTGAAAAATTGGGCGTGCAAAATTATTCAGCCCCTTTACTTTCAGTGCAGCAAACTCTCTCCAGAAGTTCAGTGAGGATCTCTGAATGATCCAATGTTGACCTAAATGACTAATGATGATAAATAGAATCCACCTGTGTGTAATCAAGTCTCTGTATAAATGCACCTGCACTGTGATAGTCTCAGAGGTCCGTTTAAAGCGCAGAGAGCATCATGAAGAACAAGGAACACACCAGGCAGGTCCGAAATACTGTTGTGGAGAAGTCTAAAGCTGGATTTGGATACAAAAAGATTTCCCAAGCTTTAAACATCCCAAGGAGCACTGCGCAAGCGATAATGTTGAAATGGAAGGAGTATCAGACCACTGCAAATCTACGAAGACCTGGCCGTCCCTCTAAACTTTCAGCTCATACAAGGAGAAGACTGATCAGAGATGCAGCCAAGAGGCCCATGATCACTCTGGATGAACTGCAGAGGTGAGCTGAGGTGGGAGACTCTGTCCATAGGACAACAATCAGTCGTATACTGCACAAATCTGGCCTTTATGGAAGAGTGGCAAGAAGAAAGCCATTTCTTAAAGATAGCCATAAAAAGTGTAGTTTAAAGTTTGCCACAAGCCACCTGGGAGACACACCAAACGTGGAAAAAGGTGCTCTGGTCAGATGAAATCAAAATCGAACTTTTTGGCAACAATGCAAAATGTTATGTTTGGCGTAAAAGCAACACAGCTCATCACCCTGTACACACCATCCCCACTGTCAAACATGGTGGTGGCAGCATTATGGTTTGGGCCTGCTTTTCTTCAGCAGGGACAGGGAAGATGGTTAAAATTGATGGGAAGATGGATGAAGCCAAATACAGGACCATTCTGGAAGAAAACCTGATGGAGTCTGCAAAAGACCTGAGACTGGGACGGAGATTTGTCTTCCAACAAGACAATGATCCAAAACATAAAGCAAAATCTACAATGGAATGGTTCACAAATAAACATATCCAGGTGTTAGAATGGCCAAGTCAAAGTCCAGACCTGAATCCAATCGAGAATCTGAGGAAAGAACTGAAAAATGCTGTTCACAAATGCTCTCCATCCAACCTCACTGAGCTCGAGCTGTTTTGCAAGGAGGAATGGGCAAAAATTTCAGTCTCTCGATGTGCAAAACTGATAGAGACATACCCCAATAGACTTACAGCTGTAATCGCAGCAAAAAGTGGCGCTACAAAGTATTAACCTAAGGGGGCTGAATAATTTTGCACGCCCAATTTTTCAGTTTTTTATTTGTTACAAAAGTTTGAAATATCCAATAAATTTCGTTCCACTTCATGATTGTGTCCCACTTGTTGTTGATTCTTCACAAAAAATTACAGTTTTATATCTTTACGTTTGAAGCCGGAAATGTGGCAAAAGGTTGCAAAGTTCAAGGGGGCCAAATACTTTCGCAAGGCACTGTATTTATTTGTTTTTTACTAGTAATGGCGGCGATCGGCGACTTTTAAAGGGATTCTGACTTTGCGGCAGACAGATCGGACCCCTAACTGACATTTTTGGGGGGACCAGTGACATTACTACAGTAATCAGTGCTAAAAATATTCACTGTTACTGTAATAATGGCACTGGCAGGGAAGGGGTTAACTCAGGGGCGATCAAAGGGTTAAGTGTATGCCTAGGGGGTGCTTTCTCACTGTGAGTTGGGCTTATGGAATCAACACAGAGACCTGTGATCCTAAATAGGAGGATTCAATGATAGAACAAGAGAGAGAGAACAATGGCCTGCTGTGTTTACAACAGCAGACCGCTGTTCATTCTCTACGGGGAGCGATCGTGGGTGCCCAGGGGCAATCACGGCCGCCGGCCCCGTGAATCAGCTTTCCCGCTGGCTAATGGGGGCGCACGCACGCCTCCAAGATCGCTCCCGCGGATTGCCGTACAGGTACAGCGATTCGCACAGCTGAGCCAGCCTGCCGCAGTATATCAGCGGCGGGCAGTTGGCAAGTGGTTAACGTCTAGATTGGGTATTCCGGGGAACATGGCGCTGATAGGGGGGAAGGGTGTGTATGTGGTGTGAGTATGAGTATGAGTGTGAATGTCTGGTTGTATCTGGGGTTCCTGGCACCTTTAATTTCTATAAATTGGCATTAAATACTCCCACCTCCTACCACCTTTTTCCTAATATTGTTTGGAAGTCTGGAGGGTCTTTAATACAGGCGATCCCCGGGTTACAAACATCTGACATACAAACAACTCCTACTTACAAATGGAGGGAGACAACAGGAAGTGAGGAGAAATCTCCCCCTAGGAAGGGAAATTCACTCCTGTAAGAGTTCTCATGGGAAAAAGATGTCTCCACTGAAGCTTTACCACTAATCCATGTTTTCACAACAACCAAAAATTTTCAAAATCCAATTGTCACAGGGATAGAAAGTGATGTGAAATCTTCTGAACAGGGGCACAGACAGCAAAAAAAAAATGTTACAGGGGTGTTACCCTTCCCTATGCTATCCAAAAAAACTTAAACATTATTGTTTTAGCTGGAGCTAAACTTAAAAAATGTACCTGTTCCGACTTACAAGCAAATTCCACTTAGGCCCCTTTCACACATACGGACCTTTTATTTAATCAATTCAGTCACGTCAAAATGAATCTGTTTTTAATCCATTTTTCATTCGTTTTTTATCAGTTTTTCGTCCTTTTTTCATTCGTTTTTTATCCGTTTTTTCCTTTGTTTTTCATCCGTTTTTTTTTTTTACATCCACTACCAATGAAAAAATGGATGAAAAACGGACCGTATGTCTGTTTACATCCATTTTTCCTCTGATCTGTTTTTTTTTTTTTTTTTAATGGAAGAAAAACAGGGCTTTCATCCGTTCAAAAAAACAGATATTGAAGGAAGCGGATGAAAACTGATGTAAATGGATGATCATCCGTTGTCATCTGTTTTTCCATAGGAATGGATGGATGAAAAACGGACCAACGGACCGTATGTGTGAAAGGGGCCTTAAGAACAAACCTACAAACCCCTCTTGTTTGTAACCCGGGGACCGCCTGTATATAGGTTTATCCAGCTGTGCCATACATCTGTGTATACTGGTTGTATTTACATACTTTGCCTTCTATCTATAGTGCCTTTCTTTGTATATTGTTGTTGTATTTGTGTTTATAAAAAAAACATCTAAAGACTGTTCACCCTCGGACTCTCTTTTTTGGGATTCTCATTTTTATTGTTTATTCGTTTTTTGTGAACCTTTATGTTTGAATTGTTATCTATATTTTTATTGGTGTAGTTCATATTTATGCACATTACTATCACTTGGTTTAGGTGTTGTACCATTCTAATTAGCGCTGCACTGTTGTTTTCCTAAATATAGTTAAGGACCTTGCTAGTATACCATACACCCATGAAAGGGTCAAGTTAAGCTCATGGCAGCAGCTGTGAGCTGAATTTATGACTTTTAGTAGGTTGAGGTCTTTTTTGTAAAATTTATGTGATTGATCAGCTGGAGCAGAGGGCAGGAGAGACATTAGGGGTCTGTTAGGCCCCTTTCACACGGGTTTTCCGATCCGAACTGCCTGTCAGTTTTTCAGGTGGACTGGATCGGATGCTCCATGCAGCCCTATGGAGCAGCGGGTGTCAGCGGAGACATCTCCACTGACACCCGCTGTTATCCGATCCGATCCTGTGCATGAAATCCAGACGGATGGAAACCCTATTTTCCATCCATCTGGAGGATCGGATCGTATAGGATTGGATGAGAACGGACAGGCAGTCCGTTCTTATCCGATCTCCCCATAGAGGACAGCGGGGATCTGACAGCTCCGTCTCTGCACACAGAGTGTCATCCGCTTTCTCAGCCGCATTGGTTGTCATTACAAGACAGCCGACCGTCGGCTATGGACGCCGGTACTGGAGGGGTGATGCCTCTAGCTGCAGGCATCACTCCGGTTGCTATGAGGAAGGCGTAAAGCCGAAACGCGTCAGGATTTGTCATGTTGTCACCGCTATCCATGTTGGAATAAAGAATTTTAATTGGAAGAAGACTTTCCATCCGTCTGGATATAAAATAAGGTCTGCAGGTATCGAAAGCAGGGTTTGCTCTTGGATACGGAATTGGCTTAAAGGGCGTGTCCAAAGGGTGGTAATAAACAGCGCATACTCAGACTGGTCTGAGGTTGTAAGCGGGGTGCCCCAGGGCTCAGTCCTGGGACCAACCTTGTTCAATTTATTCATAAACAGCATTGAGGACGGGATCAGTAGTGCGTTATCAGTTTTTGCAGATGACACAAAATTGGCCAGGGCAATAACTGCACAGCATGAAGCAGATATCCTACAGAATGACCTGGACAAAATTACAGAGTGGGCAACGACATGGCAAATGAGGTTTAACGTGGAGAAGTGTAAGGTTTTGCACTTGGGGACTAAAAACATAAAAACACAATACACGTTAGGAGGGGAACCCTTGGGGGAATCAAAAATGGAGAAGGATCTGGGAGTCTTGGTTGATGATAGATTAGGCAACAGCATGCAATGTCAAGCGGCAGCTGCCAAAGCCAGCAGAATATTAGCATGCATAAAGAAAGGGATGTATTCCAGAGATAAGACTATAATCCTTCCAATTTATAAAACTCTGGTCCGACCGCATCTGGAGTATTCTGTCCAGTTCTGGTCGCCAGTCCTCAGGAGGGATGTGTTGGAGCTGGAGAGAGTCCAGAGAAGGGCAACTAAACTAATTAGGGGATTGGAGGACCTTGACTATGAAGAGCGTCTACAATCGCTTGATTTATTCTCCCTGGAGAAGAGACGTCTGAGGGGGGACATGATAGCAATTTATAAATATCTTAATGGGGATCCCAGCTTAGAAAAAAAGCTGTTCATTCGAAGGGATTGCATGAGGACTCGAGGGCATACAATGGGATTAGAGGAGAAGCGTTTTAACCACAGGCAACGTGGGGGGTTCTTTACTGTTAGGGCTACAAGATTGTGGAATTCTCTACCACAAGAGGTGGTTTCTGCGGGTAGTATGGTGGCTTTCAAAAGACTCTTAGACTTACATCTCAAGGATCAGAACATTCAGGGGTATGTGAGATGAGTACAGCCACACACACCTACACAGGTTGAACTGGATGGACTATTGTCTTTATTCAACCTCACCTACTATGTAACTATGTAACTATGTAACTTTTCATGTGCCGGCTTTATTCATATAACATTTGGTTTGGACGTTCAGCCTGACCACCGACACTTAGCTCTTTATCTTCCCACAGTGCGGTGGAGCTAGGGTGAGTTTATCACTCCGATACAAGCACTTTCCTGAAATATCGGTAATATCGGTAACCTCAGGGGCCGATTCCGATATATCGGGGAAAGTGCAGATCGGCCCTCAATATATCTATCGGCTTTGCCGATAATCGGTCGATCCCTAATGTATATAATATCTTAAATTGATTGTCAGATCAAGATGTGATCATAGGTCATAGATCAGAGGATAGATTGGTCAACTGAGTATTTTAAATAACAGATATAAAAGCACCCAAATTATTTTCAAAGGAAATCTACCATACTAATTTTATAGCAAAAAAAAAAAAAAAATCCAAGTCCCCCTCCTAGCACAAATCTTCTTCCCCCAACCCCCCTCCCAACAGAAATCCTCCCCAAATCACCGCTCCTAGCACACCTCCCCAAATTTGCTCTTCTTGATTAATTCTTACCCCTTGCTGCCCCCCAAAATTCCCCTTCTCAACACAAATCCCCTCCCCCCAGTCTCCTTGTGGTGCCCCCCAACTCAAATTATACCACAGTGCCCAGGGCAGCCGACCCTCCTGCCCACCCCTTGTCCCGGCCCTGGTGTTAGTGCTAAAAACATATGTATTGTGTATGACCATTTCCATAGTTGCCAACATTTAAAAAAATTTCCAGGGACACTTTGCAGCACAGCTATCAATTACCACACCCACTTCCCTGAAGCCCCGCCCACTCTGCATAATTAATCTCGCCTACCTATCAGATTATAGAGTCTACTCAATATAGAGAGAATTACAGAAAATGAAAAAGGGAATTTCAAACTTAAGGCCACAGTATCAGAGTTGGAATAATTCTCCCATTCAGCTGCACTACTTCTGCGTAACATTTATGGGCAGCCTGATTAACAGGCACTTCCAGGGACAATATAAATTACCTGGGACAGGCTCCTATTTGCAGGGACTTTCCCATAAAAAAGGGACAGTTTGCAAGTATGTATTTCAATGTGGTTGTGAGAAAATGTTTAGCTTGGCCTGGACTCTTCTTTCATTGTACACCCAAGCACAAAATGAATGTACCTGTCCCAGAGTCTAAACCAGAGCAGGGGGTGACAAGCCAAATCCCATGCATGCAATACCACCAGCCCAGAAGCAGCTTACCCCGTTTGCCTACAATAGTTACACCGTCATTGACCTATACGGGAAACGGATTTCCAAGCTGAGTAAAGAATTGTAATGAAGCCATACATAGAGCCAATAAAACAGGATTTATTGCTATATTTATATATACTTCCATACAGTACAATTGACACACTCTCTGTAGACATTAGCGGGAGAGAAGTAAATGAGTCTTTTCAGTGTCAGTGCATTGGCCGGCTCCATTGTTTGTTCATACAGAAGCTTCACCTCTCCTATATGTGACTGTTGGCACCAGACTATTTCCCTGTGTAAACAGCTTGTTCCTTTCTGTGATGGGTGTGTGTGGATTGCCCCCGGAGGCAGAAAGAAAGATAATAGAAAGTTGATCAAGAGATGTGTCATGATCACAAGCTGGCATACAGCTAATGTGTGTGCCCATCTGCTAGGTGAACAATATCCACTACATCAGGAAACCCTGGGCATAGCTGGAAAAGGTGGCGCTGACAAACATTTCTTCTATATTCCTTGACTGTTGAAGGAAAATGCCATATTTACCATAACACCTCACTAACAAGGTCTATATCTGACCTTACGTATACCATATTACTTTAGGCAATTACAGCAAATATTTTTATAAACCCCATTAGGTCAAGTTGTACATTCATTAAGAACTCTAGGAACTAGATTATTCTAAACATTTATTATGGGCCAGCTTGGCTCAGATCCAGATGCCACCTTTGTGTGGCTGATGGGGAAGCTATACTTCATTACTGTAGTCTTAGGCTGCCCATACATGGATTGCAATGTGGCCAGTTTGCAGGTGGGGTGCAGCGCAGTGCAGCGGCAATAATACATAGTACAATGAAGAACTTGTATTGCAGAGACGGTTCACAAATAACAGTGGGAAGACAGCCCAGCCGGGAACAGTTCACAGTTCCAACAATGTGTAGAAAGCAAGATTCAGCCAAACTGACAGCGCCTGTATAGAGGGGTAGAATGCGGCCTGGCCGTATTGTGCCCAAGCAGGTAGATGTCCAGAGAAGTTGCAAGCCCTAAACTTTCCCTTCTTGTCAGGTAACTTTCCATGTCGCTAGTTCTGTCCCTACCAGGCAGGGTACCTGTCCCTACTCTACTGACAAACTGACTACTCGCAAAATGTGTGCCAAACCTGGGAGCCAGGGCCTTTAAAAAGGCTCTGCTTGACCCAAGATGGCCACCAGAGTCAGCATCCAATGGGAAAGCTTCCCCAATGACCCAGGAAACCAAAGAGGAACCATGTTCCTCCTGACTTCCTCTCCAACTGCAGTACCGCCACGAAAGAGCACCACCTGCAGTGGAGAAAGAAGACAGCACCTGCCTACAGGTTAAACTTGGCAAATTTTGATTCATGTATGGACTTTGTGGCTGCCCTGTTAGAAAATTTCTATTCAATTAGCAAGCTATAGAGTGCAGTGTTGATCTGTGTATTGTGACAACAGGGAGGTCTCCCCACTGTCAGAATTCAGACACAGAGGGGAATATTCCCCCACCCACCTCATATGTGTGGATGGGGGAATCAAGATAGTTTTTTCCTTACACCCATTGGGTATGGCCAGCCTAAATCCAGTGCACAAGTACTGTAGATGCCAATGGACCTGCACTGCAGTGCACCCTTTTTTATTTGGCCACATCCACTTTTTAGAACTTTGGATAGAATAGGGAAGGATTAGTCCCTCTTGTTAGGTTTATATTGCTGCTTGTGTCCCGCTGGGGAAATGAACTCTTTATCATTGTGCCGATGACCAGTGTCATCAGGATAGAAAGTGATGGTACATCCAGAATTGTAGAGTTGTCACCAGAACAGTAATTGTGTGAAAATCTTTTAAATGGGGACATTTTAAGATTTAAAATCGTTTTAAATTGGGACGCCCATTCCACATTCTAAGAGCTCCTCACTTTGAAGAGACTTCGTCTCACTTTCACTGTAGGGCAATGTTTCTCAACCTTTTTTTTCAGTCAAGGCACCCTTTAAAATTATGGACAATCTCAAGACACCCTCCAAAATTATGAACAGTCTCAAGGCACCCTATTCCAAAATGTAAAAAACTATTCGAATTGTTTTAAATAATACATCAACATCCACACATATAGGACACTCAACGTTAGAGGTGATTTATTCTTCCAAAACCCAATACACTTTTGCACACTGGTACTGACTAGTATTCCAATGTTTCTCTTCTCCCTCAGTTTTTCTCCATCACTCAGCTAAAGTGACCCCAGTCCTGACAGAGAGGGGCAGGGGAGGGTCATTGGTTGTTAGGACGCCAATGGCTAGAAGGTCGTAATGGTGCACAATAAAAACCTGTGGCTTTGTGTAACTAAAAGGCAGGCTTTATCCATCTGCTGGCTTGTATACAATTTTAGGGCATTTTTTAGGCATTTTGCCAAGGTACCCCTGAAGAAACTTCAAGGCACCCTGGTTGAAAAAGGCTGCAGTAAGGGACGTCACCGGGACAGAATTCAGATGCATTTTTATGTATTTTTACATACCTTCTTTTTCTACATACTGTACTTGTATCTAGCATACATACCCAAATCTACCCTAATATTTGTCTTTTGTAATCCCCTGAAAACTGGGAAAGGGAGAGGCAGAAGTCTGAGCCAATTAGAGTTTAATGTTTTTGCACCGTGTGTGAGGATATTAGGTTGTGCATTTGCTGCTTGGGATAGTAGAAAATACTTACAGTAGTTGGCTGTTCATAATGACTTAAACAGGTTTAAAAGAATCTCCTGGTTTTTAATTGGACCAAAGTTAATATTGAAAGATTTGATGCAAATCTGTATGTATGACAAATGACAGTTGGTAATGGAAGTTCTACAGTTCTGATGCACTGCACCTCAATGGGCCAACTAATGGACCCTCTAATCAGCATTACCTGTGGCAGTTAGATTGCAGGCTCAGACACACTCAGGGTATACAGAGCAATGTTTACATTGGCCTGGTCTTGTGATGACAGTGCAGTGAAAGTAAAGGTAGAGATAAGAGCTAACTGTATAAATTGCAAAGTTGCCTAATGTCCCTTCATATCAGTGTTGCCACCCCCCAAAATGAAATTTACTGACAGGACATCAAAAATTTACAAACAGCACCAATTTTTGTACCGGCAAAAATCATGAAATTTACTGACAGAGCAACCTTTTTTACTGAAACTTCAAAAAAGTACATAAAATGGCCATTTTAAGTGTAAAACAGAACAAAATTTCACTAAAATGTAAGCTAGAAACTAGTGTGATTAGTAATGTGTTTAAGTTATAACAAAAGTCAAAAGCCATATTTCTCCATTTACATGAAGGTCAGGTAATATAACCCAGCCAGCACAGAGTTCCCCCTTACACCAGAGTCTGCAGGATTCTCCCTTATAGTGTAAAGAGAACTCTGATGTAAAGGGGAACACTGCAATTCATGATGCAAGGAGGAATGCTGCAAATCATGATGCAAGGTGGAATGCTGCAAATCATGATGCAAGGTGAAATGCTGCAGACTTTGGTGTAAAGGGGGGGGGGCGGGGTTATTAAATTAAAGGGACCCTTTATTTCACACACAGAGCCATAGCTCACCCCCCGCCCACTCCATCTCCTGATTGGCTCACTGGCTGTGACTGAAAGCAGCAGGAGCCAATGGCTTCCACTGCTGCCAAAAGCCAATCAGGTGTGCGAGTCCCTGGAGAGCCAAGGCTCTTGTGCACATCACTGGATCAAGAGGGGGCTCAGGTAAGTATTAGGAGGGGCTGGCGGGGCTGCTGCACACTATGTGTGTCGGTATGTTAAGCACTATGAGGAAGAGGCTGCAGGTGGGGGGCATAGGTTTACAACAGTAGCAGTAATGTATCAGCAATAGTATAACAGCAGGGATGAAATCAACTAAGTAAAAAGGGATAAAAAAAACTCGGTACATAAATTAGTCCAAGAGTAAAATTCCTTATGTAATGTAAATCTCGGTATGAAGAACTGTGGTTGATAGGCAGCCAGCTGTCAGAGTAAGAAGCAGCCCTGTGGGTATAAGGAGGTAGAAGCAAGCAGCGGCAATCTAAGTGCAGCAGTAAATAAAAGGGAATCACGTTTATTAAAAGATACACTCACAGGATAAAAGAGGTGTTAGGGCTTGTATAGGTCAGCCATGCTGTGCGGGTTTCCAGGGTGAAGGCTACAGTCTATGGCGTTTCACGTTGCCGGCCGCGCCGGTGGTGTGTGGATGAGAGGACGAGCCGAGTATCACCAGGGAGATCAGAGGCAGCAGTGGGCGTAACCAATATGGCGCGCGTTTGGAGCATGCATGCTCCTTCCTCAGGCCTCTGAGTTCGAAATGTAAAACACACAGAGGGGAATTTATCAAAACTGGTGCAGTCAGAATCTGGAACATCTATGCATGACAATCAACATTTTCTATCCTCAGCTTTATGAAAGCTATGAGCTGATTGGTTGCCATGCACAGCTGCTCCAGATTCTGTCTGCTCTAGTTTTGATAAATTCCCCTAAGGGCTCATTCAGCCCATAGTATTCCTACGCGTTTTAATCCCAAAGCGAGCCCATTATTCTGGACCCGGAATCGTCCTAAAATGGGGCAAAGATGGGTTTCCCCACAACAGGTGGAACGGGAACCACTGATTAGGTTGAAGAAATCTTTTCCTTGCAGCCACCCAAACTCGCAACGTAGCCCTTGTGGGACAAGTCAGGAAGGTATATGCTTTGGAACCCCTAAAGACCAGGTTACCAAGCTCCACCAGGGAACCCAGAATGGCCACTTCTAAGCAGACTGCTGCGTTGGTCCTGGATTGTTCAAACCACCATCTAACTGTTACTAAGGTAGCAGCCCCAATAGTAGACCTGCAAAGTAGGTAGTGCTAAACTGCCAAAGCGCGCCGGGAGCTGCAAGGTTGACCTCACCAGACGAGGAGGGGATCCTCACCAGAGAAAGGTACCAAGGCATTTATCTACTTCCCTAAAAAAGGAACTAAGCACCCAAGTCAGGCTATTGCGGAAGACATCATTAAATTTAGGGAGATAGATCATTTTGAAAATATTTATGTGGCCTAGGAGGTTCAGCGGTAGATTGGCCCACTTAGAACAGTGTGCCTGTAGTTGCAGAAGTAGCAGATGGAGGTTCAGTCGATAGAAGCAATTCAGATCACGAGTGATCTGAATACCCAAATATTTAAATTCATACACCCATTGCAAAGGAGTAGAAATTGCAGAGGTCCTAGCCTGAGGGTCAAAAGAAAACAGAATAGATTTGGACCAAATAATGCATACCCTGGAGAACCCCGGAGTTCACATCCTGCAGGTACAGCAGGGTGTCATCCACACAAAGAGAAATTTTTTCCTCTAGAGACCCGTTCCGCAGGCTCTTGATACACCGGGAGTTCCGAACGAATATGGCCAAAGGCTCCAAGGCCAAAGCAAAAAGGCTAGGAGAAAGGGGGCATCCCTGCCGGGTTCCTCTCTGTAGGGGAAAAAAAAAGAAAGCCTATCATTAATACAAATCCTAGCTCTAGGAGATCTGTAAGGCATACTCAATCATTGCAGGAACCTAGGCCCAAATCCAAACCTCCGCAACACCACCCAAAGATACCCCCACTCCACAGCCCCCCCCCCACCTCACACACACACACAGACCCTCCTCTGCACCCCATCCTCTGCACACATTGGGATGTGAAGATAGGCATCTTTGATGTCTATGGAGGCCAGGAAATCCCCCAGGTAAAGGGAGGCCACAACTTTGCGAATGGATTCCATCTTGAATTTTTGAACTCGTACAAAGCAATTCAGTGCCTTTAGGTCCAGAATTGGACGCACCTTGCCCTCCTTCCTGGGGACCGTAAACAGGTTTGAGTAAAAGCTCTGAAAACGTTCCGAGAATGGAACCGGAACGATTACTCCTTCTTATACTAGGTCCTGTACTGCCCCAAAGAGAGCCTGTAAGCGATCCGGGGACAGTTGCACATTGGAAGGGAAAAACCTTACCGGAGGGACAGAAACTCGATCTTGTAGCCAGACCGTATGACCTTGTGCACCCAATTGTCTTGTATCCGGGATAGCCACAGATCCGGAAACCAGCAAAGACGCCCCCCCATCCTTTGCCATACCAACCCCAACTTCTTTATTCTGACTCCAATTGTAATAGTGACTTATCCCTTGCTGAGACCTATTCCTGGCCTGTGTAAGTAGATACAATCACCGTGGACAATTGTTATCAGATAGCTGAACTCACCAGACACTGTTTCTTTCCATCCACATAGGTTTTATTGCCAGCAGTAGTTATAGCAGACAACAAAATGTGGCAGATGATTGAAGATGGTATCTGCAGGTCAAAACATGGTAATGAGATCCCAGATGCAAGCAGATTGTATAAAGGCCTAGACAGATATGGCCATCCCTATTCCCATAAGCATAAAGAAGCAGGAACAGTAAATAAATCATAAATGGGAGGGAACAGGAGGGAACACAGAAAAGACAGAAAGGCAAGTGCAACAACCAAAATAACCACAAAATGGCAGTATAATAACCAAATATATAAAGACATTACCACAACTATGCATTATATACTTATCATATCTTACATACTGGTGTAACAGCACATTCCTAGTCCAGGGCCTTCTGAACACAAGCCCCTCTCCTTGTCCTAATAAATGCCTTCTAGATCCAGGAAGCCTCTCCCATATAATTGTACTGCAGATGGGATGGCCAACTCAGGAAAGACATGGGCTGTTTGGGCACTGGGCAGGACTAGGAGGGAGACACCAGAGCACTCCTCCGGGGAAGCCGCTTGCACAGGGTGCCTCTGCTCTGGCGTGTCACTGCTGCTGGTTCAAGTGTAAAAAACAGTCAGCGCCTGCTGCATAGTTTGCGAAACCCCGGAGAATCAAATAGGAGACCACAGAGGTGCAATAGTGCTAAATCACTCTGCTCCTCCTGCCTGGCTGTCCTATAGAAAAGCATTCCAGGGTGACCCTACAGCTACTGTTGCTTAGCAACATAGCAACAGTAGCTTTATTGCTCTGTGTCATTCTGGAGTGTCTTTCTATAGCGCGGGCAGGCGGGAGGAGTGATTCTAGTGCACCTGTGTGGTTTCTCTCCTATTTGACTCCGGTATTTGGAAAACTATGCAGCGGGCGCTGCCTGTCCATTACACTTGATTGGGCAGCAGTGACACCCTTAGAGCAGCGGTTCCCAGTGCAGGACCCCTGACAGCACCCCCTAGATGTGTCACCCGGGGCAGGGGTCCAGTCTCTGGGTCTCTGTGTGACCGTGCTCACAGTGGCATGGTGGTAGGAGTCTTCAGCCAGAGATGGATGGTGCGGGCTGGAGTCCAGTCTCCGGGTCAGGTGTGCCCACTGATGTGCTGTCGTTCATTCAAAAATGATGCCAGGCGGCGCCATGACGTCACTGACTCACTGTGCATGCTCCTGCCTGGCCCAAAATGGGCGAGCATGTCTGAGCTTTCCCAAGCTCGCCCATCCAGCTTTGGAAGTGCGCATGCGCAATTCCAAAGTAGGCCCGTGGCCATATTTTCTACAGGAAGCCCCTGTCTATATTGGACATTTTTGTCGATTGTGGTGCTAGCAGCTTTTTGATTTCTGTTAGTTAGGGCAGTACTATTCTTTTTATATTCATACTTCTCCTTTAACTCTTTCCTGTGATAGCTGGAAGTTTAGAGAAGCAGCACTGAGAGAACAATACCAGCCTTTTGAACCATATTCACCCCCTTTAAATACATCAAGGGAGTGAATAAGGTTCAAGAGGGTGGAATTTTCATTATGAAACCAAAATCAAGAACACGGGGACATGACCTCAAACTAATTAAAGGAAAGTTAAAAAACAAATCTTAGAATGTGTTATATTACTGAAAGGGTAGTTGATGCTTGGAATAGACTTTCAGCAGGGATAGTGAGTCAGTCAAGAGTAAGGCCCCTTTCACACAGGCGGACTATTCAGATCTGCCTGTCTGTTTTTGTGGCGGATCTGAACGGTCACCCCATGCATCTCTATGGGGCATCGGATGTCAGCGGAGACATGTCTGCTGACATCCGATCCAATCCGTCAAATCTGGACAGATGGAAACTCTATTTTCCATCCTTAAAGAAAATAATATTGCTGCGCCAAATCTTTCATTGGAGATAAATAAATAAATAAATATGTTTGGTGTACAAAATGTTATCACAATAACTCTAAATCAGTCCATCAACTGTGATACTAATATAAAAAAATTGATTGAACACAATCAATTGGAGTCTATTGGGACTTTAAATGAAGCATTTGTCCATCTAGGAGAAAATTGCTTCCATCCCTATTGATCACATCAAAGAAAGGGGGCCTTCGATACCTCTAATACCATATACCATCTGGCTGCTATGTAAGTTGGCATTCTTTTGGGGGTTTTGGGTTTTTCCCTCCCTTCCCCCAATCTTTTTATCCCCCCCTTTCTTGATTTATTATTATCACTCCAATTTTTCATTCATTTTATAGATCAATATCATGCATCCACTCCTGACAAAGTGGCGATTTGAATCCACGAAACATGTTGAGTCTATGATGCTTTGATATTATCAATTATTCTCCTACTACACGATTATTGGATCTACCCTCAATATGACTACAATTTATTACTCCATCTATTTTTTGATACTTTATCTTGTTGGTCTTGTGAATGTTGAATTGGGGGCCCTCTTACCAGCTCTTGCAATTGATGATGTACAAGTTATGTCTTATTAATATGTATTTGATGTACCATTTACCAATATGCCACGATGTTGTTCCATATTTTATATGTAATTTATTAAAACAATCTATATTAAATTATTTTTACACTACCATGTGAGACCCGCCTTTAATATCTTGTCAAACCACCAATCATCTCTACACACCTCATTCAAAGTCCCAATTTCCCCCTTTACCTTCTGTTGCCCTATATCTACACTTTACAACTGGCCACAACAATAATATTACATGTGGATCTGTACGACCGTACCTATATACTATATGTGCCAGTTGCTATTATATAATTTAACCCCCTCTTTATCCCCCTTCCCCCCCTTAACTGTGATACTAAAGTGATACATCAATTTCTGAGCCGTGATTATAAAATCAATAATATTAATAGTCCCAATCCTTAGTGAAAATAGTGACTGAAAGAAAATCAAAAAATCTTCATCCACAAACGTGATCAAAAGTGCTGCATGCTTCACTCCAGGTGCTCCTAGTGACTAGTGACAGATTAGCAGCTCACCTTAGGAACAGACTCCTGAGAGTCAATACACACTCTGGGATAATCACTGCAGTCTGGTTTGCCTTCCCATCACCGCCTCCTGATAGTCCCTCCAGGTTTATATGGCATCCGTGTGGAAAAATAAAAGCAAGATCTAGTGCTCTCTGATTTTAAGGCTATTTATTAAATCATAAATGGTGAAATCGCACTTACATTTCAAAGCACTTCAGCAGTGCGGACTTATGATAGCATCAAACGCTGCCTGTGGTCTCTGGGAATCGACGTGATGACGTGCAGGCTCCTCCCCCGTACGCGTTGCGTCATAGACTTCGTCAGCGGGGTCTATTTTCCATCCGTCCAGCGGATTGGATCGGATGGGATCGGATGAGAAATGGCAGACAGTCCGTTCCAAACCGATTCCCCCATAGAGATGCATGGGGACCTGACACACAGCGCGGAGACACAGCTGTCATCCTCCTGAGTCCTCTCTGACGGACTCCATGTGTGAAAGGGGCCTAAGTGGTTTCAAACATGTTTGGGATAAACATATATCTATACAAAAAAATACAAAACATGTATTAAAAACCCCCAAAAAACGAGCAGGCATAATGGACCACTCTGTCTTTTTTCTTCCATCACTTTGCTATGTTTCTAACAAGAGCCAGCAGCATTGAACTTTGTGAACTGTAAGTGCTAGTGTAAGAATTTAACAATTAGTTTACAGGGGAATGCTTATTTTCTTGTGCTTAATCCGTTCATGTATAACTAAAGGCAAAACTTTTTTTTTTTTTTGGATATAAAGGAGAGGGATTAGAATGCTTGTCAGTTTTTATCGCTGTCTGTGTCCCCGTTAGGGAGATTCACACTCTCTATTTCTCCTGTTTACCATTATCACTGAAAGTGAAAGTAAAAGAAAATCCTAAATTTTGGGTTGTTCCCAGAAAAGCAATAGAGGGGAAATCTTCCACCGGGGACACTGGTTCTGGTGACCTGGGGGGCCCCAAGGGATTGCTTTAATTTGCAGGGATTTCCTCTCACTTCCTGTTTTGACTATGGGACAGGAAACAAAGAGAAATCTCTGCAATGGGACACAGATGACAAAAAAAAAAAATCTGTCTGGGGTTATGCCCTTGTTTATTCTATTTAAAATTAAAAAATAGTTCTGCTTTAATCGAAAAACTGTTACTGTATATTGAGCCATGCAGACTTGTAGTGTTATTGAGATGAGAGGTCTGTTCTAACTGACCTCTATAATTATTCCTGATTAGTGACTTCAAATTTTGAAGACACCCTGCCTTCAATACCAGTGGCGGCTGGTGCTCCATGGGCCCTGTGTGGCGACAGACGGACCACACCATTCCCCCTCCCCTGGACCACACCAGCTGGCACCCCATACCACCACCTCCTGGCTTATTCACCCTGGACTGACGTGTAGGGCAGGCGGCGGCGGCTTCCCCTGCGTCTCCTCCCTCCTCCTCCTCCTTGGCCAATTGCATGGTCTCTGTTTTCGGACAATCAGAAAACGGGTCTCAGGACCCGCTTCCTGATTGGTTGGGAGGCGAATCAATGTGGGCACAACTGGGTGGGCTCAGGGCGCACCGAGCCCACCCTTTTTTGAAGCCTATTAGAGCCTCTGGCTCTAATCCACGCGTCTGGCACCCTGAATGTAGATTAGGGGGCTGGACGCATGGATAGGTGGGCGGAGCCCCTGCGCCCCCAGAGGACAGGCCGCCACTGTTCGATACCAACTTGTGATGCAAGAGGCACAGACTGAAAAATACATTATTTTCTTTAAGGTGCCACTCACTAAACAATGTACTGTGACAAAACGCAGCATGGTGCATTTTACAAGCATTTTTACCTTCCTTAGGGATAAGTTAGATTGTTCTTACCTAGAAATGATAAGTCAGCACATCAGAAATTTGTCCAAAAGTATTGAAATGCGTGTGCATTTTTCTATGAGGATGAAATATATTGTGTATAAAAAGTACATCTGTCCTTTAGGAACTTGCAGGTAGACACAAAGAAGTCTTCAGGGATAGGTTTGTGCATTGTCAGTGACTGTAATTATATTGATTACTGAATTTTGCAGCCTTTGCTCTAATTCCAGTAGGTAATTTATTCATTTATGAACGGTAGAGCCTAGAATCATTATATCCTCAAGTAATGCAATTTCTTATAAGGGTATAATTCATTCAAAGCAAAAATGTAATTTTTAACAAAAATGTAATAATGTGTTTAGGACTTTTTTTTGCATTTTGTAATTCTGTTGATACTTCTAGTTCACAGGCACAGTACTACCCAAAATTGACCACTAGGGGGCAACTTGCCTCTCTCCTAACTGATACTAGCAGGTAACTAAATTCTGTAGTACTGTATATTATACAGGGCAGCTCAACTACTAGCTGTTTTTTTGCACCCGGTTCCTTCTGTTCCTATTAAGTGGCAGTTCACACTATAGCGATGTTAGACACCGCATGTGATTCACACCGCACTGCTCTACAAATCACATGCGATGTCTGTGTGATGCGATTTCAGCCATACAGATTGTATGACTGAATTTGCATCGCATTCGGACCAAAGTCACCCAAAGGACCCTTTTTTTGGTCCGCACCAGAATTCGACTGCATGCGATCCGATTCCTGTCTGAAAATGATAGTTCGCACTACATTATGCGAACTAATCTGGGGGTGTCATTAACTTTCTATTCACAATCCCAGTAGTTTGCATATGGCAGTGTGAGCTGCCAGCGAGTCGGGAGTGATGTGGGAACCCACAGATGATTCGCAGGGTTTCGGCATTGCGCCGGCACTTATTCTCAAACATATGACACATCTGGAGGAACTGCCAACGGACTGACGTTATATCTAAATTAGAGCATAGGCCGCACTCTAGAAATGCCCTCACACTGTTTAAATCCATGCATAGACAACTTCCTGATTCCAAACATCTGTTTTCCCAAAAGGGGCACCCCTGTTCTCAGCCCCTACCCACCTCTGAGCACCATTCCTTGGTTCCATTCCCTACCCACATCTGAGCACCATTCCTTGGTTCCATTCCCTACCCACCTCCGAGCACCATTCCTTGGTTCCATTCCCTACCCACCTCCGAGCACCATTCCTTGCTTCCATTCCCTACCCACCTCCGAGCACCATTCCTTGGTTCCATTCCCTACCCACCTCCGAGCACCATTCCTTGCTTCCATTCCCTACCCACCTCCGAGCACCATTCCTTGGTTCCATTCCCTACCCACCTCCCAGCACCATTCCTTGAGTCCATTCCCTACCCACCTCCCAGTACCATTCCTTGGTTCCATTCCCTACCCACCTCCGAGCTCCATTCCATGGTTCCATTCCCTACCCACCTCCGAGCACCATTCCTTGGTTCCATTCCCTACCCACCTCCGAGCACCATTCCTTGGTTCCATTCCCTACCTACCTCCAAGCACCATTCCTTGGTTCCATTCCCTACCCACCTCTGAGCAACATTCCTTGGTTCCATTCCCTATCCACCTCCCAGCACCGTTCCTTGGTTCCATTCCCTACCCACCTTTGAGTACAATTCCTTGGTTCCATTCCCTACCCACCTCCGAGCACCATTCCTTGGTTCCATTCCCTACCCATCTCCTAGTACTGTCCTTTTAGACAATACAGAACCAAGTATCATGTTGTGGTATTAAGTAATTTGTATGGAGTTTAGCAATGATAACAAAAAAAGCAGTAAAATAGATCCCCATGCAACCAGCAACAATAGATCCCTCTAACAACAATGGACCACCCACAACAAAATCTCCCCACAGCCAGCATCAATAGGCTCCCGGCAGTAACAACAGATCTCCCCACAGCCAGCATCAATAGCATCTCCGGCAGCCAGCAACAACAGGCCTCTCCCTCAACAGTAGATCTCTCCCAGCAATAACTGAACACCCAGTAACATAAGACCAACCCCAAGCAACCATAGTTTTTCCAGCAGCAACACTAGACCCACCTTAAAAAATAGACCCCCACCAGTTAGAATAGATCCTCGAGCAGCGAGCATCAATAGATCCTGTAGCACACCCCAGCACCCCTTGCCATTACATACAGTCAGTCCTGGAGGTGCTGGAACTGGGTTCCCACGCATTCCCACTGAAACAAAGCCCTGGTTCTAGTAAATATTAATTGCTAAATACATTTTCTCATCAGCAGCTAGACCAATCTTGTGACTTCTGTCAGTGCCAGGTTAAAGATTATAGGAGGAGTTTTCATTCTCCACTGATTGTCCTATGATGCTGCAGGAACCCTGACCCTCTGCCTGGACAGTGCTGATTGGCCCTGTGCTGATCACATGCACTCTTCCAAGAAGAACAAAAAACTCTCTAGCAATACACACCAAACAGAGCACGTGCGGCTTTCCCCCAAGGCTCTGTTCCATCAGATGATTTGGGGACAGTGGAAGAAGGGGAGGATCAGAGAAGACCGGATCAAACAGCCTTTTTACACAATGCAGAGGATTAACCTTAGGTTCCACAGTGAGCATAACAAGCATACTTTACTGCCAGGGCCGGGCTGGGAATAAAAACCAGCCCTGGAAATAATTTCATACTAGCCCCATATTATTATTATACCGGCCCAACAGCAGAACGTCATTATTTTCTTGTTCATAACAGGGAAAACCATGCATTTTAAAGCACATTTGAAAAGTGTATTATATATAGATAAGACAGATATGTTCTGGCAATATATGCTACAGCATAGCAACACAGGACAGATGGGCAGAGGCTGCATATTGGATGGAACAGGAGACATCTTACGCTGTGCGGAGGAGAGATGTCAATGGCTGTGCAGACATGGTACAGGAGATGTCAGAGACTGTGCGGACATGGTACAGAAGATGTCAGAGGCTGTGCAGACATGGCACAAGAGATGTCAGGGGCTGTGCGGACATGGTACAGGAGATGTCAGAGACTGTGCGGACATGGTACAGGAGATGTCAGAGACTGTGCGGACATGGTACAAGAGATGTCAGAGACTGTGCGGACATGGTACAAGAGATGTCAATGGCTGTGCAGACATGGTACAGGAGATGTCAGGGGCTGTGCGGACATGGTACAGGAGATGTCAGAGGCTGTGCGGACATGGTACAGGAGATGTCAGGAGCTGTGCGGACATGGTACAGGAGATGTCAGAGGCTGTGCGGACATGGTACAGGAGATGTCAGGGGCTGTGCGGACATGGTGCAGGAGATGTCAGGGGCTGTGCCGACATGGTACAGGAGATGTCAGAGGCTGTGCGGACATGGTACAGGAGATGTCAGAGACTGTGCGGACATGGTACAGGAGATGTCAGGGACTGTGCGGACATGGTGCAGGAGATGTCAGAGGCTGTGGGGACATGGTACAGGAGATGTCAGAGGCTGTGCGGACATGGTACAAGAGATGTCAGAGGCTGTGTGGACATGGTACAGGAGATGTCAGAGACTGTGCGGACATGGTACAGGAGATGTCAGGGGCTGTGCGGACATGGTACAGGAGATGTCAGGGGTTGTGCGGACATGGTACAGGAGATGTCATGGGCTGTGCGGACATGGTACAGGAGATGTCAGAGACTGTGCGGACATGGTACAGGAGATGTCAGGGGCTGTGCGGACATGGTACAGGAGATGTCAGGGGCTGTGCGGACATGGTACAGGAGATGTCAGGGGCTGTGCGGACATGCTACAGGAGATGTCAGGGGCTGTGCGGACATGGTGCAGGAGATGTCAGAGGCTGTGCGGACATGGTACAGGAGATGTCAGGGGCTGTGCGGACATGGTACAGGAGATGTCAGGGGCTGTGCAGACATGGTACAGGAGATGTCAGGGGCTGTGCGGACATGGTACAGGAGATGTCAGAGACTGTGCCGACATGGTACAGGAGATGACAGGGGCTGTGCAGACATGGTACAGGAGATGTCAGAGGCTGTGCAGACATGGTACAGGAGATGTCAGGGGCTGTGCGGACATGGTACAGGAGATGTCAGGGGCTGTGCAGACATGGTACAGGAGATGTCAGGGGCTGTGCGGACATGGTACAGGAGATGTCAGAGGCTGTGCGGACATGGTACAGGAGATGTCAGGAGCTGTACGGACATGGTACAGGAGATGTCAGAGGCTGTGCGGACATGGTACAGGAGATGTCAGGGGCTGTGCGGACATGGTGCAGGAGATGTCAGGGGCTGTGCCGACATGGTACAGGAGATGTCAGAGGCTGTGCGGACATGGTACAGGAGATGTCAGAGACTGTGCGGACATGGTACAGGAGATGTCAGGGACTGTGCGGACATGGTGCAGGAGATGTCAGAGGCTGTGGGGACATGGTACAGGAGATGTCAGAGGCTGTGCGGACATGGTACAAGAGATGTCAGAGGCTGTGTGGACATGGTACAGGAGATGTCAGAGACTGTGCGGACATGGTACAGGAGATGTCAGGGGCTGTGCGGACATGGTACAGGAGATGTCAGGGGTTGTGCGGACATGGTACAGGAGATGTCATGGGCTGTGCGGACATGGTACAGGAGATGTCAGGGGCTGTGCGGACATGGTACAGGAGATGTCAGGGGCTGTGCGGACATGCTACAGGAGATGTCAGGGGCTGTGCGGACATGGTGCAGGAGATGTCAGAGGCTGTGCGGACATGGTACAGGAGATGTCAGGGGCTGTGCGGACATGGTACAGGAGATGTCAGGGGCTGTGCAGACATGGTACAGGAGATGTCAGGGGCTGTGCGGACATGGTACAGGAGATGTCAGAGACTGTGCCGACATGGTACAGGAGATGACAGGGGCTGTGCAGACATGGTACAGGAGATGTCAGAGGCTGTGCAGACATGGTACAGGAGATGTCAGGGGCTGTGCGGACATGGTACAGGAGATGTCAGGGGCTGTGCAGACATGGTACAGGAGATGTCAGGGGCTGTGCGGACATGGTGCAGGAGATGTCAGAGGCTGTGCGGACATGGTACAGGAGATGTCAGGGGCTGTGCGGGCATGGTACAGGAGATGTCAGGGGCTATGCAGACATGGTACAGGAGATGTCAGGGGCTGTGCGGGCATGGTACAGGAGATGTCAGGGGCTGTGCGGACATGGTACAGGAGATGTCATAGACTGTGTGGAGTTAGTTTGGATAAAAAAAACCGAGGGCTGCAAGGAGCCGCTACACATTTCCAGCTTTGCAGAGAAGAAAACGTATATTTTCACATTGCCCATCCTGATGGGGCCGGTACAGAGCTGACATGGACATCTAAGGGGACAGCAGGAAGGCACACTCTCAGGCTCACCTGCAATCACATCATGCTGCTGCTGGCGCAAGAGGTTTTGTCTGTTGTGTGGGACAGCGTGGGAGGAGGGATCGGCGTCGGCACGCCCGTGACAGTCTTGCAGCCACAGACAGTCAGAGTCAGTTGATCCACCCCTCCGCGCAGCCGCCCCGTGATGTCATGCCGCTCACAGCGGCTGACGTAGAAGAGTAAATATCGGACAGACCGTCCGTCACTCTATCTGGAGCACAGTGGGGGCCAGGGGCGGGGTTGCAGCGGCCATCATCACAGCGGCGCTGCGGCCCTATGTTAAAGCGGCCCCAGGGCCGGCGGCCCCCCGGGAAATTTCCCGGTATCCCGGTAGGCCAGTTCGGCCCTGTTTACTGCATATACAGACTGATTTTACTGTTGTGGGTTCAGTAACACTTTAAGCACTTACTCTAAGACTGTTCCTTACTACATTAGGGAATGGGAGAAGGAACTTGGACTCAACAGGTTCAACGGATCATTAAATTTGCACATACCTCATCCATTAGCTACCGTATTCAAGAGTCTTCCTATAAATTTCTCACTAGGTGGTATAAAACCCCATCTCACTTAGTTTAGATGTTCTCTGGTTGTTTGCTGGAGGGGGTGTGCTCAGCATGGCACATTCTTTCACATTTCATGGTCCTGTCCCAAGATTAGAGTTTTTCGGGAAGCCATCACACCTTGGATAAAGAAATTTTCCCTTAGGCCGATTACGAGCTCCCATTTCTAATTCCTTTTCCACGGGATCCCATCTTTAATAAAGGCTTATAAAAGGAGTGTAACTCCCCACCTGCTGAATGTGGGAAAATCCCTAATTCCTAGATTTTGGGAGCAAACTACTTGTCCTACACTTTCTAGACCGGAAAAGTGAAGTAGAAGCCATTATGGAGCCAGAACGTTGGGTGCACATGGTTAAGAATCAACAAGAGAAATTTAGAGATGATTGGGTGGGGTGGATGTACTATTCCGTAGAGATACTAGACAATTGAGTTTACCTCTTCATAACCCACGGTAACCCCTTTGTAAGTTTTGAACCAGCATTATGACCTACCACCACCTATTGAGATTTGCATTGCCCAGGTGATAGCTGGTACGTAACGGCTTTTTTTTCCTCTCTTTTCCTCTTCTTTCTTTTTCTTCGTTCCTTCTATTCTTCCCCTTTTCTGTAGTTCTCTGGTGTACTCCAGGTAGTAAGCTACCCTGATAGTGTATAGGCTGTTTGTGCCCTGTGGGTTTTTTTTTTATTTTCGCTAACTTAATATATGCTTTGGAGCATGCTGTAGCTTTAGAAGCACTTTGTTCACCAAGCCTTCTTTACCTGCTATGTATATATCATTCTGTACACTGTATGTTCCCTGAGAACACATGGAATTGTACTAGTTTGTTTCCTTTGTACTGTTTGAAAATCAATAAAGTTTTGTTAGCCAGAAAAAAAAAACATATCCCACATCTAGTAAAATGAATCCCTACTTTATCCATACAGTATATAAACATTATCTTTTACATGCATACATATGTTAACCTTAAACTACGTAAGGGGTTCATAATTTTACTGTCAAAGCAGTAAGGATGTGGAATTCTCTTCCACAAGCAGTGGTATCAGCAGGGAGCATCGTTAGTTAAAAAAAACTAATAGATGGGCACCTTAACCACTTAAGCCCCGGAGGATTTTCCTGCTCAAAGACCAGGGCCTATTTTGCGATTGGGCACTGCGTGAATTTAACGGAAAATTGCGCGGTCGTGCCACGCTGTACCCAAATAAAATTGACATCCTTTTTTTCCCACAAATAGAGCTTTCTTTTGGTGGTATTTGATCACCTGTGCGATTTTTATTTTTTGCGCTATAAACAAAAAAAGAGCGTCAATTTTGAAAAAATAACAATATTTTTCACATTTTTTTTATAGCAAATTCCCCAAAAAAATGTAAAAATCTAAATTTTTCAACATTTTAGGCCAATTTGTTTTCTGTTAGGCTGCATTCACAATTGAGCGTATCGTTTTACCGCGTTTTTTACCGTGATTTTTACCACGATTTTACAGCGATTTTTACCGCGATTTTACCGCGATTTTCAGGCATTTTTTCCAGGCGTTTTTGGAGGCAGGCATTGACATCTATCAAAAACGTTGGTAATCAGCACAAAAAGAAGCTCATGTACTTTTTTTTAGCTACAGGTGTTTTGCAAAACGCTCAGATGTGAACAGGGGCCATTTAAATGAATGGGGTTTTACTTGTTGGGTGTTTTGGAACGTTTTTTTTTAGCGTTTTTGGAGCTGAAAAACACTCAAAAACGCCCAGATGTGAATGGAGCCTTACATATTTTTGGTAAAAAAAAATCGCAATAAGCGTATTTTGATTGGTTTGCGCAAAAGTTATTGTGTTTACTAACTACGGGAAAGATTTATGTCATTTTTATTGTTTTTTTTATTAACGAGTAATGGCGGCGATCTGTGATTTTTTGCGACATTGCGGCGGACAGATCGGACCTTTGACTAAGTGTCTGACCTCACAAATGCCCTTCAGGAAGAATGATCAAACATTCCCATAGACACACTCCTAAACCTTGTGGACAGCCTTCCCAGAAGAGTTGAAGCTGTTATAGCTGCAAAGGGTGGGCCAACTCAATATTGAACCCTACAGACTAAGACTGGGATGCCATTAAAGTTCATGTGTGTGTGTAAAGGCGGGCGTCCCAATACTTTTAGTGATATAGTGTATTATAAATAGTGAGCATAGGGAATGGGTAGGTCCTTGCATAATGGAGGATCTTCAGGCTTTATGCCATCTGGCTGTGACAGAACATGCAGGCACTTGGCATAGGTGCCTACTTCCCTTGCGTGCTGCTGGTTTAGTACTTTTCAGCTGAAAGCAGAGTCACTTTAACCGCTTCAGATCTGGAATATTTTACTCCCTTTATGTCCAGGCCATTTTTCTCTATTCAGCACTGCGCTATTGTAACTGTGGATTGCGTGTTCATGCAACGCTCTACCCAAACAACATTTCTGTAATTTTTTTCCCCACAAATAGAGTTTCCTTCTGGTGGTATTTGATCACCACTGGGTTTTTTATTTGTTGCACTATAAACAACAAAATAGCATACATTTTGAAAAAAACAAAAAACAATACATTTTACTTTTACTTTTAACCTATCCAATGAAAAAAAAAAATGCAAAAATCAAATTTCTTTATACATTTTGGCGAAAATGTATTCTGCTACATGTCTTTGGTAAAAAAAAAAATCCCAATAAGTGTATATTGATTGGTTTGCGTGAAAATTATTGAGTCTACCAACTATGAGATAAATAATGGAATTTTTACTTATTTATGTTTTACTAGCAATGGCAGTGATCAGCGACTTATAGCGGGACGACGGACAATCTGACACTAACTGACACTTTGTGGGAACTGGCTAACTGCCACTGACATCTCCAGTGACAATAATACAGTGATCAGTGCTAATAATATACACTGATACTGTACTAATGACACTGGCTGGGAAGGGGTTAACATCTGCGGCAATTAAAGGGTAAAATGTGTGTTTAAATTTGTTTGCTATGTGTAACGTGTGCTGATTTTACTAAACATTGAGCCTTTTTTTTATGGAAACAAAAACTGGCACATTGCCTCTGTCAGAGGAAAGCTTTGTGTTGTTTACATACACAAAGCTCTCTCCTGTCACTCGCTCTGACGCTCGGTGGGCCCCGCCCATAAATCATTGGCCAGGAACCGCTGACTGGCACGTCCTAGAGCCAGTGACAGCACAGCCGGGCGGGCGCACGTATATATACGTGATTCTGCGCAGCTGGCCCGCACTGTAGCAGTAGAACTACAGTGTGCGGTCGGCAAGCGGTTGAAGTATATGTACACAATCACCTTGTAAAACAACCAATTCCGATTAAAATAGAAATGACAGGCAAAACATTTGTGTATAGATATAAAAAAAACATTATAAATACCCTTTTTCCCTATTTTTATATGTGATCACATTCCCTCTGTTCTTAGTGGCATCAGAGCTAGGGAAGGAGAAACACCAGAACACTGAGCTTCCCAGGGAATGGCTGTGCAGGGTGTTGCAGAGTGCGATCACTGGGTGCAGCGGAGTCCATTCAGATCAGACATTGTGGAGTAAACAGGAACTGGCTTCTTTATTGGAACATAACAGATAGCAAAGATGTCACCTCATTGTAATAAGAACAACAGACAGGAAGAGATAACCAACAAGTTCAGTACAGTGTACAGGACATTACAACACATCATAGAAAATGCATAGCATATCACTGAGCATTAGCGACATCTAGTGTCCTATTTGTGAACTGCAGTTAATCTGCTAAGCTGAAAGCTGTTGTATCTCCAACACAGGGGAGGTGTGTTAGGAGAAATCTGATCATTGGAGGAGAGCAGGCTGAGTTTCCAGAATAGCTAGAGAACTGACCATGCTGTGCTCTCATGCCTAGTGCGGTCAGTTTTTTTGATAGGAAAGCAGAGGGGCTGGCAGAAACACCAGGGATTTCACACAAAGGAAGCAATACAAAGAGAACAGGAGACTCTTATACAAGTAAGTACAGCAGCCACATATCAGGAATATGAAATGTTGGATTTACCTGTTCATAAGGGAATTTGTGAAGAAGCAGGTTTCCTATGTGAGAAGCCTCAGATGAAAGCTGCAATTCTCTTCCAGCAGTGCTGCAATCTAACAGAAGTGATATCCTTATCAATTATTCCATGGAATAGGGGGAGGATTGCAGCTTTCGTCTGAAGCTTCTCACACAGGTATTGTGCTTTGACAGATTCTCTGTAATGTAGGAGAAATAAGAGGTAATTGAACTATCAAACCATATTGCATGTAAATCACTGAAGAAAATTGGGAAAATGGTCAGATTCATTCTCTCTAAAGTATTTAATTAGCGTCCTATTTAACTATATTTAATAATACATGTGAAAACCACACATTGCTATTGTTTATTTCCTTGGGCATGCTTTGGAGATGCAAGGATGGGGCGAACGCATGTTCCCCTGGCATCTGGAACTGTTATACTGTACTGATAGGAACACATCATAGAAGACAGAATGACAGAGTGGCACCAGGCATTATCAGAAGGAAGTCAGCAATGGCAGCCCCCATAACAGGTGTCCTTTAGAGTAGTGGTCTCCAAACTGTGGCCCAGGGGCCAGATATAGCTCTTTGCTTGCCTTTATCAGGGCCTTGGGACATTATTCCTCCCACTGATACGAGGCACCATTCCTTCTACACCTACGATGGGGCATAATTCCTGCCACTGACCCCAACAATGGGGCACTGTTCTTCCTACTAACACCAATGATGGGGCACTATTCCTCCCACTGACACCAATGATGGGGCACTATTCCTCCCACTGACACCAATGATGGGGCACTATATTTCCTTCTAACACCAATGATGGGACACTATTCTTCCCACTGACACCAATGACGGGGCACTATTCTTCCCACAGAAACCAATGATGGGGCACTATTCCTCCCACTGACACTAATGATAGGGCACTATTCCTCCCACTGACACCAAAGATGGGGCACTATTCTTCCCACTGACACCAATGATGGGGCACTATTCTTCCACTGACACCAATGATGGGGCACTATTCTTCCCACTGACACCAATGATAGGGCACTATTCTTCCCACTGACACCAATGATTAGACACTATTCTTCCCACTGACACCAATAATGGGACACTATTCTTCCCACAGACACCAATGATGAGGCACTATTATTCCTACTGACACCAATGATGGGACACTATTCTTCCCACTGACACCAATGATGGGACACTATTCCTCCCACTGACACCAATGATGGGACACTATTCCTCCCACTGACATCAATGATGGGGCACTGTTCTTCCCGCTGACACCAATGATGGGACACTATTCCTCCCACTGACACCAATGATGGGGCACTATATTTCCTTCTAACACCAATGATGGGACACTATTCTTCCCACTGACACCAATGACGGGGCACTATTCTTCCCACAGAAACCAATGATGGGGCACTATTCCTCCCACTGACACTAATGATAGGGCACTATTCCTCCCACTGACACCAAAGATGGGGCACTATTCTTCCCACTGACACCAATGATGGGGCACTATTCTTCCACTGACACCAATGATGGGGCACTATTCTTCACACTGACACCAATGATAGGGCACTATTCTTCCCACTGACACCAATGATTAGACACTATTCTTCCCACTGACACCAATAATGGGACACTATTCTTCCCACAGACACCAATGATGAGGCACTATTCTTCCTACTGACACCAATGATGGGACACTATTCTTCCCACTGACACCAATGATGGGACACTATTCCTCCCACTGACACCAATGATGGGACACTATTCCTCCCACTGACATCAATGATGGGGCACTGTTCTTCCCGCTGACACCAATGATGGGACACTATTCCTCCCACTGACACCAATGATGGGGCACTATTCTTCCCACTGACACAAATGATGGGGCACTATTCTTCCCACTGACACCAATGATGGGACACTATTCCTCCCACTGACACCAATGATGGGACACAATTCTTCCACTGACACCAATGATGGGGCACTATTCTTCCCACTGACACCAATGATGGGACACTATTCCTCCCACTGACACCAATGATGGGGCACTGTTCTTCCCGCTGACACCAATGATGGGACACTATTCCTCCCACTGACACCAATGATGGGGCACTATTCTTCCCACTGACACCAATGATGGGGCACTAATCTTCCCACTGACACCAATGATGGGGCACTATTCCTCCCACTGACACCAATGATGGGGTACTATTCCTCCCACTGACACCAAAGATAAGACACTAATCCTCCCACTAACACCAACTGCAGGGCCCTATTCCTCCCAATGATACCAATGATGAGGCACTATTTCTTCCCCTAATACCAACAATGGGGCAATATTCCTCAAATTATTACCAATGAAGGGACATTCGTTACTCCGATTGACACTAGGGAATTTTCTACTCCCACTGGCCACAGCCTGGCCCCCTCAAAGTCTGAAGGACAATAAACTGGAGACCCTTGGCCTAGAGCAGTCGTTCTCAATTCCGGTCCTCGGGACCCACTAACAGGCCAGATTTTAAGTATTACCTTGGGGGATGCAGACTAGAATACTGCAATCACTGAGCAGCAAATGAGATCACCTGTGATGTAATTTAGTTATCTTGCAAACCTGGCCTGTTGGTGGGTCCCGAGGACCGGAGTTGAGAACCACTGGCCTAGAGGATACAAATATTATAATAGAATGGAGAGTGCACGCTGTAATACACATTGCAGAATACTATGCATTCAGCCATGTTTAAAGTGAAGTTGGCAGGATAGGAATATTGGAGCTGCCATGGCTGACTTGTGCCGGGACTGTCATCGTTATCCTTTCTTTACTATTTAGTGAGTCACTAAAGCATGCAGGCAGTGAATTATTGACTTATAGAGAATTATTGGGGCAACTGACAACACAGATGTTCCAGATTAGCGAATTCTAACATTGCAAAGGACAGATGAGGGTGAGAGCTCTTAGATGTTACCCCCCCCCACCCCATTTTCACCCATTTTAGTCCTAGCAGCTCATCATAGCATATCACTGAGCATTAGCGACATCTAGTGTCCTATTTGTGAACTGCAGTTAATCTGCTAAGCTGAAAGCTGTTGTATCTCCAACACAGGGGAGGTGTGTTAGGAGAAATCTGATCATTGGAGGAGAGCAGGCTGAGTTTCCAGAATAGCTAGAGAACTGACCATGCTGTGCTCTCATGCCTAGTGCGGTCAGTTTTTTTGATAGGAAAGCAGAGGGGCTGGCAGAAACACCAGGGATTTCACACAAAGGAAGCAATACAAAGAGAACAGGAGACTCTTATACAAGTAAGTACAGCAGCCACATATCAGGAATATGAAATGTTGGATTTACCTGTTCATAAGGGAATTTGTGAAGAAGCAGGTTTCCTATGTGAGAAGCCTCAGATGAAAGCTGCAATTCTCTTCCAGCAGTGCTGCAATCTAACAGAAGTGATATCCTTATCAATTATTCCATGGAATAGGGGGAGGATTGCAGCTTTCGTCTGAAGCTTCTCACACAGGTATTGTGCTTTGACAGATTCTCTGTAATGTAGGAGAAATAAGAGGTAATTGAACTATCAAACCATATTGCATGTAAATCACTGAAGAAAATGGGAAAATGGTCAGATTCATTCTCTCTAAAGTATTTAATTAGCGTCCTATTTAACTATATTTAATAATACATGTGAAAACCACACATTGCTATTGTTTATTTCCTTGGGCATGCTTTGGAGATGCAAGGATGGGGCGAACGCATGTTCCCCTGGCATCTGGAACTGTTATACTGTACTGATAGGAACACATCATAGAAGACAGAATGACAGAGTGGCACCAGGCATTATCAGAAGGAAGTCAGCAATGGCAGCCCCCATAACAGGTGTCCTTTAGAGTAGTGGTCTCCAAACTGTGGCCCAGGGGCCAGATATAGCTCTTTGCTTGCCTTTATCAGGGCCTTGGGACATTATTCCTCCCACTGATACGAGGCACCATTCCTTCTACACCTACGATGGGGCATAATTCCTGCCACTGACCCCAACAATGGGGCACTGTTCTTCCTACTAACACCAATGATGGGGCACTATTCCTCCCACTGACACCAATGATGGGGCACTATTCCTCCCACTGACACCAATGATGGGGCACTATATTTCCTTCTAACACCAATGATGGGACACTATTCTTCCCACTGACACCAATGACGGGGCACTATTCTTCCCACAGAAACCAATGATGGGGCACTATTCCTCCCACTGACACTAATGATAGGGCACTATTCCTCCCACTGACACCAAAGATGGGGCACTATTCTTCCCACTGACACCAATGATGGGGCACTATTCTTCCACTGACACCAATGATGGGGCACTATTCTTCCCACTGACACCAATGATAGGGCACTATTCTTCCCACTGACACCAATGATTAGACACTATTCTTCCCACTGACACCAATAATGGGACACTATTCTTCCCACAGACACCAATGATGAGGCACTATTATTCCTACTGACACCAATGATGGGACACTATTCTTCCCACTGACACCAATGATGGGACACTATTCCTCCCACTGACACCAATGATGGGACACTATTCCTCCCACTGACATCAATGATGGGGCACTGTTCTTCCCGCTGACACCAATGATGGGACACTATTCCTCCCACTGACACCAATGATGGGGCACTATATTTCCTTCTAACACCAATGATGGGACACTATTCTTCCCACTGACACCAATGACGGGGCACTATTCTTCCCACAGAAACCAATGATGGGGCACTATTCCTCCCACTGACACTAATGATAGGGCACTATTCCTCCCACTGACACCAAAGATGGGGCACTATTCTTCCCACTGACACCAATGATGGGGCACTATTCTTCCACTGACACCAATGATGGGGCACTATTCTTCACACTGACACCAATGATAGGGCACTATTCTTCCCACTGACACCAATGATTAGACACTATTCTTCCCACTGACACCAATAATGGGACACTATTCTTCCCACAGACACCAATGATGAGGCACTATTCTTCCTACTGACACCAATGATGGGACACTATTCTTCCCACTGACACCAATGATGGGACACTATTCCTCCCACTGACACCAATGATGGGACACTATTCCTCCCACTGACATCAATGATGGGGCACTGTTCTTCCCGCTGACACCAATGATGGGACACTATTCCTCCCACTGACACCAATGATGGGGCACTATTCTTCCCACTGACACAAATGATGGGGCACTATTCTTCCCACTGACACCAATGATGGGACACTATTCCTCCCACTGACACCAATGATGGGACACAATTCTTCCACTGACACCAATGATGGGGCACTATTCTTCCCACTGACACCAATGATGGGACACTATTCCTCCCACTGACACCAATGATGGGGCACTGTTCTTCCCGCTGACACCAATGATGGGACACTATTCCTCCCACTGACACCAATGATGGGGCACTATTCTTCCCACTGACACCAATGATGGGGCACTAATCTTCCCACTGACACCAATGATGGGGCACTATTCCTCCCACTGACACCAATGATGGGGTACTATTCCTCCCACTGACACCAAAGATAAGACACTAATCCTCCCACTAACACCAACTGCAGGGCCCTATTCCTCCCAATGATACCAATGATGAGGCACTATTTCTTCCCCTAATACCAACAATGGGGCAATATTCCTCAAATTATTACCAATGAAGGGACATTCGTTACTCCGATTGACACTAGGGAATTTTCTACTCCCACTGGCCACAGCCTGGCCCCCTCAAAGTCTGAAGGACAATAAACTGGAGACCCTTGGCCTAGAGGATACAAATATTATAATAGAATGGAGAGTGCACGCTGTAATACACATTGCAGAATACTATGCATTCAGCCATGTTTAAAGTGAAGTTGGCAGGATAGGAATATTGGAGCTGCCATGGCTGACTTGTGCCGGGACTGTCATCGTTATCCTTTCTTTACTATTTAGTGAGTCACTAAAGCATGCAGGCAGTGAATTATTGACTTATAGAGAATTATTGGGGCAACTGACAACACAGATGTTCCAGATTAGCGAATTCTAACATTGCAAAGGACAGATGAGGGTGAGAGCTCTTAGATGTTACCCCCCCCCACCCCATTTTCACCCATTTTAGTCCTAGCAGCTTACTTTCTGAAAGGAATCCAGCATGGGGGATATAAAGAGGATGCCATTGCTGTCCTTTTCTTCTGGAAATGCTAGTTGCCAGGCTTTTATATTGATTCAGTGGGTTTTAAAGTTGATGTTATCTCAGCGTAGCTGATCTCCCCAGACCTGTGCATGGGCATGGACCCCTCACCCGCAGCTTTGATTTCCACATGTAATGCCTTTTTGAGTTATTTCTCATGTGCAAGGTTAATGCTGTGATCCCAGGAGCTGGCCCCAGACACTTCACTGGTGGGACAGAAGGACAAGGTGTGGGACTGTCCCTGCAAATCCAGGACAGTTGGCATACATGGTATTGAAGTTCCCCTATACATGTATGAATTAAAGTGAATCTAAACTAAGCGACATTTCGTTTTCACTGTCAATTTTACACATTTGTCATAGTTTTCCCTTGAAAAAGTTTTCACTTTTTTTTATTCTTCATGACATCTCAGTCCAGCCGACCACCTTCAGCCCATTTGGAGCTACTTCTGGATTATATACTCTCTAGAATTGGCTGCAAGGAATTTCTCGTGATGGGTTTCCTGAAAGTGAAAATGGGAAGAAGATGCTTGTGCAATGTGTGTCAGTGCAGCATATGTGACAAGGTGGCAATTAGGGATGAGCTCAGGCATGTTCAGATCCTAACCAAAAGAAAAACCTCCTGCGCCCAAAATAAATGTTCTGGCAGATCTTCAGCTGATCCAATGTTGGCAAAACGTTGAAGCCCCCTGAAGGCTGGGGAAGCCCAGAAGAAACACTAGAAAACAAGAACAGAGGGCGCACCATCCTTGCGCATTACCTTTATGATAGCTTTCATTATGGTAATAAAATAGGTATGTACTCACAAACAGCATAAAATCTCAAGCACATCAGTATCCACAGCGTCCTAGACAACCAGGTCCACTGAGCGAGGCCCATCTACAAGTAAAGGTGGCAGCATCTTGGCCCTGAGGAAGAAGGGATCCCCCTCGAAATTTGTCAGCCATTTCTGAGGGTCTTCTTGTAGATGGGACTCCCTCAGTGGACCTGGCTGTCTAGGACACTGTGGATACTGATGTGCTTGAGATTTTATGCTGTTTGTGAGCACATCCCTATTTTATTATCATGTGCTGATCCTAGTCCGTACGCACCTGGACAATCCCACTAGGAAGCTGCCACTTTTACTGGCCCAATCATCTGCGACCAGGGCATTCCTGCAGCTTCTTGTATAGAAGGGAAAGCCTTGGCTATCTATGATTGGCCCAGTATAGTGACAGCTTCCTGGCAGACTCACCCATGTATGTTTGGACTAGGATGTGAACCCACCTGTGCTCATCCCTAGTGGCAATGAAAGAGAGCAATTGAGTGACAGGAACAGACCACTGTCACCCTATAAAAGAAGGAGCCTGAACAAGAACTGTGGCAAGCATCGCCACTTACAGAGTATTCTGTCAGGAATGATTGTCCAACTGTATTATGTGTGTATTGTATGTGTAAACGTAACCCGTGCAGTACCTGTAGGATTTTGTATTGTGTTAGCTGCTGGCTCATGAATGTGTATTGGAAACCCCTGCTGCCCCTCTGTGGAGACCCTGTATAAGTATCTTGCTTTTGTTAGCTGCTGGCTCATGAATGTGTATTGGAAACCCCTGCTGCCCCTCTGTGGAGACCCCGTATAAGTATCTTGTTTTAAAAGTCCTGTGAATAAAAGAGTTAGTTGACCTTCAAGCCATGTGCCGTCTGGTTATTGGAGGGTTTGGTATATTATACGCTACCAGGATTATTGTATGCTGTGTCTGACTACCAGTGGAGATATCGTGGATCGTACTGCTACTCCGCTACAAGAACCTTCATGAAAAATGAATTAGGGATTGTCAGGGCTTTTTTTCTCAGACAATAGGTGCAGGAACTCCCCTTTCTGAGTCACCCCTTGTCTCCGCCCCCTACCCACCTCCTGCACCATTCCTTGGTTCCACCCCCTACCCACCTCCCAAGTACTGCTCCTTTTAGAGAATACAGAACCATGTAACAATTGTGGTACTAAGTATATGTATGGAGTTTGTCAATAATGACAAGAAAAACAGTAAACTAGATCACATGCAGCCAGGAACCATAGACCCCCTCAGCAACAAAGAACCACCTTCAACTAAATACCCCCCCCCCAGCAACAATAGATCCCCAGCAACAATAACAGATCTACCTGCAGCCAGCACCAATAGACTCTTCAGCAGCCACCAAAAATCAGAGGCGTACCTAGGGTCTCCAGCTCCCTTGGCGAGGAGCTGTATCGGCGCCCCCCCTCCCCCCTTCCTCGAGAGAGGGTTTGACAACAGAGAGAGAGAGGGGGGTGACAGAAAGAGAGAGGGGGCAGACAGAAAGAGAGAGGGGGGGCAGACAGAGAGAGAGAGGGGGGGCAGACAGAGAGAGAGAGAGGGAGGGAGGGTGACAGACAGAGAGAGAGAGAGGGGGTGACAGAGAGAGAGAGAGAGAGTGGGGGTGACAGACAGAGAGAGAGAGGAGGGGTGACAGACAGAGAGAGAGAGGGGCGGTGACAGACAGAGAGATAGATGGGGTTGACAGAGAGAGAGAGGGTGACAGACAGAGAGAGAGGGGGGTGACAGACAGGGAGAGAGAGGGGGTGACAGACAGACAGAGAGAGAGAGAGAGAGGGGGGTGACAGACAGAGAGAGAGAGGGAGGGTGACAGACAGAGAGAGAGGGGGGGTGACAGACAGAGAGATAGGGGGTGACAAAGAGAGAGAGGGGGGTGACAGAGGGGGGGGTGACAGAGAGACAGAGAGGGGGGGTGACAGAGAGACAGAGGGGGGGTGACAGAGAGACAGAGAGGGGGGGTGACAGAGAGACAGAGGGGGGTGACAGAGAGACAGAGAGGGGGGGGGTGACAGAGAGACAGAGAGGGGTGTGACAGAGAGGGGTGTGACAGAGAGGGGGTGACAGGGAGAGAGGGGGGTGACAGGGAGAGAGAGAGGGGGGTGACAGAGAGAGAGAGGGGGTGACAGGGAGAGAGAGAGGGGGGTGACTGGGAGGGAGAGAGGGGGGTGACAGGGAGGGGGAGAAAGAGGGGGGGTGACAGGGAGGGGGAGAAAGAGGGGGGGTGACAGGGAGGGAGAGAGAGGGGGGTGACAGGGAGAGAGTGGGGTGACAGGGAGAGAATCAGATTGTGTATTGACAGGGAGAGAATGAGAGTGGGGGTGACAGGGAGAGAGAGAGGGGGGGGGGTGACAGGGAGATAGAGAGAGAGTGAGAGAGAGAGGGGGGTAACAGAGAGAGAGAGAGGTGTCCCCTGGTCAGCTTGTCCTGGGAGTGGAAAGGAGGTTGAAGGTGCTGGTTGGCAGTACGGGCTCCTCTGACAGCTTCAGTGTAATCCCCATCCCCAGCCTGCCGCCGCTGGAGCCGATTGATGATGTCACGGTCATGTGACCGCTGACCGGCCTCATGTGTGGGCGGAGACAGAGCTCCGGAGAGTCCGCACCAACGCCGCCTGGAGTGGACACAGGACTCCGGGATTGGAGCCGCATGCTGCCTGGGAGCACCGGGGGCGCAGGCTGTGGGGAGGGCGCATCAATCACTGCTAACACTTCCAATTTTTTTTGCACCCCCCCTTGGCCTGCGCCCCTGGAGGGCGCCAATCTGGCCAACCCCTTTGTACACCCCTGCCAAAAATAGACTCTCCCCCAGCAACAATGTATCACTCGCAACAAAATACCCCCTCCCCTAGCAACAACTGACCCCTATCAACATAGGACCCACCCCCAGCAACAGTAGAACCCCCCACCAACAACAATAGACCTCCTGAGCAACAGTAGACACCCCTCCCCACCCTGCAAAAGTAGATCTCCTCCAGCAACAATAGATTTCCCCCAGCAACTAGCATAAATAGACCTTGAACCCCTTGCCATTACATACAGTCAGTGTTGGAGGTGCCGGAACTGCGTTCCCCCCGTGTTCCCCCGCGTTCCCGCTGAAAAAAAGCCCTGGGGATTGTAATGAAAGCTGCAAATTCGTAAAGGAATTAAAGTGAAAGTATTTGTTACCCCTACACTTCATATTCCTGATATGTGCCTGTACCTGTATGAAAAGTCTCCTGTTCTCTTTGCATTGCTTCCTTTATGTGAAATCCCTGGTGTTTCTGCCAGTCTCTCTGCTTTACTATTAAAAACTGACCACACTAAGCAGGAGAGCACACCATGGTCAGTTCACTAGCAATGCCGGGAATTCAACCTGCTCTTCTCCAATGATCAGACTTGTCCTGACACCCCCCCCCCCCCGCACAGCCATTCACTGGCAAGCTCAGTGTGCTGCTACTTTACCTCCCCCCCCAGGTATTATGCAACCGAGAACATAGGGAATGTATATATATAAAAATATATATAAATTTTTTGCCTTTCATTCCTATTTTAAACTGACTAGGTAGTTTTACAAGGTGATCGTTTACAATCACTTTAATTTTCAAATGACGTTGACATATTAAAGCTTATATAAGGATTTCAGCAACTGGGTTTACATCTACTTTAAATGAATAATCCTTCCTTCTCCTTACCCACCCGATGCCGGTTTAATATAGTGCAACTTAAACATTTCTGCTGGCTCTGGCTAAGCAGGTCTTGTTTTATGGTGACTCATGACGCTGCTACTCACACAGATTGTCATCAGCCAATGGGAGGCCTTCCCTGCTAATGAAACCTTCGATCTGACCGTGATTGACAGCCTCTGTTATTGACATCTACTGCTCATTATCCCAGCTGCCCATCGCTGGTATACTGCTGATGGTGCACGCTCCCTCTATAGTATCCACCTTGTAAAGATCAGATCTTTAGCCGTGGGCAGGCCTGGAGATGGGAAGGCGCTGCGGTGGTAGAATGGGTTAATCCTCTCCACCTTCTCCACAGGCCTGCCTGCCTTTGCTGGTCAGCTACTTTCCCATCCCCTGTAGTCTCAAAGTGCTGAATCTAGCTGGAGTGAGCTAAGTGCCTGTCTCCAGTCTCAGCACCACAGCCTGCTGGGAAATCGTTAACCCTTCCTCTCCTGCTGTAGCAGATGGGATGCAAGGGTCAGAGGGTTTGGAGGAAATCTCAGGTCTCTAAAGGCATTGAGCACTGCTGGGCCCCATGCACAGAGACACCTGAAGGAAGAACTGTTCTGCCTGTCCAAACCAATTCAAAATACCTGTGTGAGAAGCTTATGGTGGAAGCTGCCATCTTTTGACTTCCTCCCCCCTGGCCTTTTTAGTTGATCTGCGGCTATGATGTTTTTTAGTGCTTCACTGCCGCAGAACTAGTGGGTAGCCAAGACGATAGAGGATGGCAGCATCCTTCTGAGGCTTCTCACACTGTTTTTTTTTGCTTGTATATATATTTTAAATATATACAGTATATTGCAGTGTAAGAAAATTGTAAGGAATTGAGAAAATGTAGTAATGCAGTGTTGTATTATGGCACTTTTCCACTGCAAGTATCGGCTCGGCTCGGCTCCACTCGGCCCTGCTTGGCTCTGTTTTCCACTGCATGGTACGGTGTTGGAACTGTTCAGTACAGTTTGCTTTTCCACTACAGTAAAGTGGGTGGGATAACAACGATTCTCTGACCAATCAGTTGCTAGTAGTGAGAAACAGTCAAGGCTGCATGCAAAGGATTGTGGGATATGGTACCGGTACGGCCCCCTTAGAACCACAACCGAGGTGGTACTGTTTAAGTGAGCCGTACCGTTCGGTTCCATGTAGAGGAAAAGCGCCGCCGTACCGAACCAAACCATTCTAACACCGTACCAGCAGTGGAAAAGCGCAAAAGCGAGCCATACCTTTTGGTTCCATGTAGTGGAAAAGTGCCGCCGTACCGTACCGTACCGAGCCGTTCCAACACCGTACCATGCGGTATCATGCAGTGGAAAACCACAAAAGCGAGCCGAACCATTCGGTTCCATGCAGTGGAAAAGCGCCAATAGAATGGTGTGCAGGCCTGCAATATTCAAACGTATCAAGTCAAATAAATGGGGTTCTTCATAAATGCAGCATACGGTGTTGGAAAGGACATTTATACATACATCCTTCAGGGGCTGCAGGTGTGACAAGCTGTTTGTTACCCATAGAGATCAGAAGACACTAGCCAGATATTTTAAGCTACAATCGTGTAACACCCTCCTAGGTAGGTGCTAGGCAAAGTATATGTGTGGCCCTTTTCTGCTTATCAGGAGGGTCTGATCTGTTAGTTAGCCTGTCACATGCTTCCAGGTGTGACCTGTTGAGTCTGGGGAGTCTCCCCACTGTCTCCAATGAGGGACATTGTTGGACAGTGGAGGAAACCTAGCCAATAGCACACCAGGGTTTATGACGGTCCCAGTGGGCGGGCATTGCTGCAATGCATGCTGGGATTGGAAATAAATCCTGAGGGAGCATGTGACAGGGTGTCTTTTGGCATGATGGGGGCATGACTGGGGCATTCGTCGGGATGGTTGATGACAGGATTTAATGTTCCAGGATGTGTGGATTCAATTATGGTACATTTTTTAGTTTAATCTGACAGACTGGGTCCAATTTAGATCAGAGCTGCCATATGATGCTGTTTTTTTTTTTTTTTTTGTCTTACTTTAAATCCTGTTTTGATGGTTGAGTCCTAAAAATAGCATGAAGCAGCACAAGATGAGGGTTACTCTGATCAAGGGGTAGACCACCTTTTTGGGCACAGTGTGCCGGAAAATGTTTTCAAAGAAATTGGGAGTGCCAGATACATAAAAAACAATTATCAACTTCATATAAAGTAACTGCTGTAAAACGCTTAAATAATAGTAAGAAATCAAGTGAGCTTTGCACCTTCACAAATCAGATCACCCCAATTCCTGCACCTTCACACCTCAGATTACCCCAATTCCTGCACCTTCACAAATCAGATCACCCCAATTCCTGCACCATCACACCTCAGATCAGCCCCAATTCCTGCATTCCTGCACCTTCACACCTCAGATCACCCCAATTCCTGCACCTTCACACCTCAGATCAGCCCAATTCCTGCACTATCACACCTCAGATCACCCCAATTCCTGCACCATCACACCTCAGATCAGCCCCAATTCCTGCATTCCTGCACCTTCACACCTCAGATCAGCCCCAATTCCTGCACTATCACACCTCAGATCACCCCAATTCCTGCACTATCACACCTCAGATCACCCCAATTCCTGCACTATCACACCTCAGATCACCCCAATTCCTGCACCTTCACACCTCAGATCAGCCCCAATTCCTGCACTATCACACCTCAGATCACCCCAATTCCTGCACTATAACACCTCAGATCACCCCAATTCCTGCACCTTCACACATCAGATCACCCCAATTCCTGCACTATCACACCTCATATCAGTCCCAATTCCTGCACCTTCACACCTCAGATCAGCCCCAATTCCTGCACTATCACACCTCAGATCACCCCAATTCCTGCACTATAACACCTCAGATCACCCCAATTCCTGCACCTTCACACATCAGATCACCCCAATTCCTGCACTATCACACCTCATATCAGTCCCAATTCCTGCACTATCACACCTCAGATCACCCCAATTCCTGCACTATCACACCTCAGATCAGTCCCAATTCCTGCACCTTCACACCTCAGATCAGCCCCAATTCCTGCACTATCACACCTCAGATCACCTCAATTCCTGCACTATCACACCTCAGATCACCCCAATTCCTGCACCTTCAAACCTCAGATCACCCCAATTCCTGCACTATCACACCTCATATCACCCCAATTACTGCACCTTCACACCTCAGATCACCCCAATTCCTGCACTATCACACCACATATCACCCCAATTCCTGCACTATCACACCTCAGATCACCCAATTCCTGCACCTTCACACCTCAGATTAGCCCCTGGTAGGCTGGCACTGGCAGCAACAATTTTATTCAAATCAGGATTTCTTCTGCAAATAGCCTGGCCTGGCAGGCTGGCACTGGCAGCAAATATTTTATTCAAATCAGGATTTCTTCTGCAAATAGGCTGGCACTGGCAGCAACAATTTTATTCAAATCAGGATTTCTTCTGCAAATAGGCTGACCTGGCACTGGCAGGCATAGTACTGGACTAGTACTATGCCTGGCTGCCAGTGCCAGGCCAGCCTATAAGCAAAATAAATCCTGATTTTAATTAAATTGTTGCTGCCAGTGCCAGCCTATTTGCAGAAGAAATCCTGAGTTCTTTGAATAAAATTGTCGCTGCCAGTGCCAGCCCAGCCTATCTGCAAAAGAAATCCCTAAGTAGAAGTCACTCCTCTCTCCAGTCCTCCACTTACCTTGGGTGCGCTGTGCGGTGTGGCTGCAGAGTGTTACCGCTGGACATAGTACTGGAGATGGTCAGAGACTGCAAACATGATACAAGAGAGGGTGAGAGACTACGGACCTGATACAACAGATGGTCAGAGACTACAGACATGATACAGAAGATAGTCAGAGACTGAGGACATGATACAGGAGATGGTCAGAGACTGAGGACATGATACAGGAAATGGTCAGAGACTGCGGACATAGTGCAGGAGATGGTCAGAGACTACGGACCTGATACAAGAGATGGTCAGAGACTACAGACATGATACAGAAGATAGTCAGAGACTGAGGACATGATGCAGGAGTTGGTCAGAGACTGAGGACATAATGCAGGAGTTGGTCAGAGACTGAGGACATGATACAGGAGATGGTCAGAGACTGAGGGCATGATACAGGAGATGGTCAGAGACTGAGGACATGATACAAGAGATGGTCAGAGACAGCAGACATGATACAGTAGATGGTCAGAGACTGCAGACGTGATACAAGAGATGGTCAGAGATGATACAAGAGATGGGCAGAGACTGCAGACTTGATACAAGAGATGTCAGAGACTGCAGACGTGATACAAGAGATGGTCAGAGACTGCAGACATGATACAAGAGATGGTCAGAGACTGCAGACATGATATAAGAGATGGTCAGAGACTGCAGACATGATACAGGATATGGTCAGAGTCTGCAGACATAGTACAGGAGATTGGCAGAGACTGCAGACATGATACAGGAGATGGTCAGAGACTGCAGACATGATACAGGAGATGGTCAGAGACTGCAGACATGATACAGGAGATGGTCAGAGTCTGCAGACATAGTACAGGAGATGGTCAAGAGACTGCGGATGTGATACAAGAGGTCAGAGACTGCAGACATGATAGAAGATAGAAGGACACTAGGGGGGCCGGAGAGCACAGGGAAAGCAGAGAGCACTGGAGGAGCTGAAAGGCAAGGGGGGACTGGAGAGAATTAAGGAGGGGGGTTTGGAAAGCATTGCAGGGGGCCTGGAAGGCGCAGGGTGTGGATAGCACTGGGGGGGGCAGGGAAAACCAGGGGGATGGAGAGCATGGGGGAGGGGGGACTGGAGAGCACTGGGGGGGGGGGAACTGGAAATCACTTAGGGGGGAGCTAGGGAGAACAGGGGGGTGGAGAGCACTGGGGGAGCCAGAGAGCATAGGGGGAGATGAAAAGCACTGTGGGGACTTGAAGAGCACGGGGGGGGGGGGCTAAGGAACACATGGGGGGCTAAAGAGCACAGGGGGGGCTAAAGAGCACTGGGGGAGGGTTAAGAGCATGGGGGGGGGCTAAGATCACTGGGGGGTTAAGAGCACTGGGGGCTAAGAGCACTGGGGGGTTAATAGCACTGGGGGAGGGTTAAGACCACTGGAGGGGCTAAGATCACTGGGGGGGTTAAGAGCACTGGGGGGGCTAAGATCACTGGGGGGGGGTTAAGAGCACTGGGGAGGGGCAGTAAAAAAAGTTGTATAGGAGGGGGATGGGACAGCTGCATATAGAGAAATTGATATTTCTCCTGCAGCCGCAGAATGCCTGCAGAAGGGAGTAGGAGAATCAGGCATCCAGCGGCAGCAGGAGCCGGAATAGGGAAACATCAAATCCTCTATATGCAGCCGCCCCATCCCCCTCCTATTCAGCACACATGGGGCTGCACAGCACTGCAGGCACTAACCTTCTCCCCACCGCCGCCCCCCCCCCCCGCGAGCAGACCGGACTGAAGGAGCTGCCACATCTGCAGCTGCTTCACACAGAGATGTGGGCTGGGCTGGCCCCGCCGGGCAGGACACCGGCCTGACACCCCCCCAGTGAGTGGCACCCGGGGCGGGGAAGAAGCGGGAACATTTGACTGTTGACTTGTCCGGCTCCGCGGCCAATCAGCCTTCTGCTCAGAGGGGTGTGACTCACACCCCCCCTGAGCAGAAGGCTGATTGGCTGCGGAGCCGGCCGCAGTGAGGGAGCTTCTTTGTGATGAGTGAGAGCCGCGGCCCACCGGAAATATGCCCGGTCTGCCCTATGGCCAGTCCGGGCCTGGTGCTGTCTACAATACAAGTCAGCTACGTCAGGAAAGGTGTACCTTAGGAAACTAACAGGACTCTTTCACAGTCAAAGGTGAAGTAAAGTAAGCGGCCTAGCCGTGACTACCTCAATCAGCGTTAACCAGCGTCAGTCAGCGTTAACCAGCGTCAGTCATCGTTAACCAGTGTCAATCAGCATTTTCTGTACAGTCCCGGCCTTTTTGTGCATAGTTCAGTTCCATTGGAGTATCCCACTCATCCCTTCTCCTATCCAAGTTCCTAATAAAACAAAAAAAAACAAAAAAACTGGACTGGTCCCTGTCTGAGGTAAAAACACTTGGAAACATGTCTGAATGTTCTACTGTTGCTAATGGTAACCCAGGTGAACCCATACTCAGCAGCTCCCATGGGAGTAGTGCTACATTTGTGGGCTCGTCCGGGATGTCGCCATGGTTGCTAATGGCAACGGCCAAAGAAAATTTTCAAAATCTCCATTTTTGTGTCTGGTACTTTGCTCTAATGCTCAATCCAAGTGTGAGGCCTGCTCTACAGGAGATAGGGAGAGTGGAATGAAGATAGAAGTGCACCTTGAAGGTTGCCTGCCAAAATTTCAGTCAGAACTGTAAGGTGTGCTTATCAATGGCGGGAATCTTTCACTTCAGCTATGAAATATGTGCCTCTGTGAAGTACTGGAAGGCGGGAAAAAGGCCTTTGTCTGTGAATAAAGACTGTATCTAAAGGTCCAAGTGTGGACGGAGAAAATGGCAGCCAGGGGCACGTAGATCAGTGTGCCAGGGGCTGTGTGTGTGTGTCAAGGCTACATGGAATGATGTTGACAGTGCATATGACAGTGGGACATTTATTCTGTATAGCGACAGTGTCAATACTGTGAAGATAGCAGTTGACCATGCCGGGAGAGGCAGTGGAGGTTTCTTCGGAGACAGTATGGTGACGGGCCTTGCTTGTATCTGTGCTGTGAAGAGGACTGTTGACCGTGCATACGACAGTGGGACAATTCTCTGGACTGGCAAAGAGGGACAGCTGGCTCAAGGTGATGGAGGTGCAGCTGGAGCCCTGCTACAAGCAAGAAGAGTGGATGCATGTCTGGCGAGGGACATGGTCCGCTTTGCAGTAACTTCTGTGTCAGCTAAGATGAGAGAGCGTGGCATTGGAGGGGTTACTGCACCACGCGGGAAAGTGTGAGCTAGAAAATTCTGCCTAGCAGGAGGAGCCACCGCCAAACAAGGAATGTGGGTGCAGACATTGGTCATGCCCAGCCAATCAGGAGTGACAAGGGAAGTCCATAAATTACTTTCTCCTTTGGGTGTGTCTGAGAGGGAGACACGTGCGAGGAGAAGCAACATGGAGCTTGCTGGAGAGCGAAAGTGCGCAGCTGCAATTATTCCACCCATTGGAGGAGAACTGCTGCTGAGCAGACCGGAGAGCCGAAGTCTTCATTCGTGTGATATACCGGCATACGGATGATGCCCGATGGAGGACTGGCACTATGCACCGGAAGAGGCGTGAAGCACTTAAGCCTGGTATGTCCCCATTGTGCAAGTGTGACTATGCGGGTGCAAGCGTGGGGCCAGTGTGGGCACTGCGGCTATCTGCTGCTGCGGGCGGAGAGGAGTGAGGGTCGGCCCAGACAGCTGTGTGTGTCATGGGAGACAGGGAGCACTCGAGTAATGACTGCCATGGAATCGGGACCGCTCCGCGGAGGCGGGAGGGGCGTCTTCAGAGTACTGATGCAGCTGGAGGCCATGCAACCTGGTAGTGGTTCAGTTTTGGCATTAAGAGAGGCCCGATTGCCAGGCAGAGGGTGCATGCAGGTAGTGAGGGCCGGGAAGTGGCCACCTGATGCGCCTAAGGTCAACGCAGCAGAGACAAGGCCTGCCCCCATACCCATTAAAGAGGAAAGATGGCCAGCGGCAGTTGAGGCTCCTGCAGCAAGTGTGAGCAGTGAGGAGGAGGCCGGGTCATCGATGTGGGGTCTCCAAGCTTCCAAAACAGATTTGGGTCCATTGAAGAAGGGATTGACAATGGGAAGTCTGAGGATGAGACAGAATGGGACTGGGGATCTGAGGCTAGAAGCAGTCCGCCATGTCCTGATACAGTAGAGGCCTCTGATGAGGAAACCAAAGACTCTATAGTGAGAGGAGAGCTGGCTCAAAGTTTGGGGTTCTGTGAGGCCTATTCTAGCAGGGTCCCAGACCTAATCCCGCCCACTAACTATGACCGGGCTCGGGATCAAAATGAGGCCTACAGCTCTCTCATCAGGCGTGAAGAGACCCTCTTTTCTCTAGCTGGGAGAGGAAACAGGTAGACCCTCCCCAGGATGCAGTGGTGGTTGCAGCGAAAAGTAGCAATGGAATACGGGTACGATTACCCATATGCTCCCTGGGAGATTATGCTTGAAGTTGAAGTTAAAAGAGAGTCTTGGTGTGATGAAGCCATCTGGGACTTTCTGTTTGTTCCAAAGCCCTTTTGGAACTCAACTAGAACAGATCTATGGGAGAAGTTCACTTCTGTAAAGACACAATGGTACTATGAGCGGTCCATATATGTGGTAATCGTACCCGCCGCCCAGACGGATCAGGCCAGGCTTGGTCGTTCCGTGTTCAGGACAGTCAGGGAAACCTAGTAAGGATCCCCCACCCAGAATATTACATTTAAAGACGAACTGTTTCCAGAAAGAAAAATGGCTGGCTAGCCGACATAAAGAACACACACTACTGACTCAAAAGTAGCTGTTGAGGCTTGTACCCCCCCCCCCCTTTGTTCATCATCTCTATAAGTTTGCTGTTCTATAGACCCCCTTGGGCCATCGGGCCAGGGTCATGTTTGTTGTTCTGCAGACCCCTTGGGCGAGCGGGCCAGGGTCATAAAGGAGAACACCACATGGTCATTGTCTAAGTTCTCACACCTGGGGTCACAACTCAAATGTGTTGGAGGTGTCACCAGTAACAATGACAGATCCACATCAGGCATAAGATCTGGAAATACTGCTACATATACAAGATCCTGCACTTCTGGGCTGCAGGCACACTTGTGATTGTGCACAGCAGGAGCCAATCAGCGGGTACCACAGACTGGATGTCCGCCGGCACCCACCGTTCATTCGGTACACAGGCAGAATGGCAGTCTGTCTATGTGGACAAGGCAGATTGCAGTTCTGTCAGTAGGGAAGGCATGGATCCTTTGTTCCTGCAAAGCAGGAACATGGATCTATGCCTTCCCCTAGTAAAAGCACCTCCCTGTTAGTAAATAGAAAACACCAGCTAGGCACACAGTTAACCCTTTGATCCCCCTTGATGTTAACCCCTTCCCAGCCATTAGTACAGTGACAGTGCATATTTTTAGCACTGATCACTATAGTGTCACTGGTTCCCAAAAAGTGTAAGAAGTTTCAGTTAGTGTCTGACGCACCGCCATTACTAGCAAAAAATAAAAATAAATAAAAATTCCATAAATGTATCCTATAGTTTGTAGACGCTATAACTTTTGCTCAAACCAATCAGTATACGCTTACAGTATTTGGATTTTTTTTTTACCAAACATATGTAGCAGAATAAGTATTGGCCTAAATTGATTAAGAAATTTGTTTTTTTTACATTTCTTAATTGGAAATGTTTTATAGCAGAAAGTCAAAAATATTGTTTTATTTTCAAAATTGTCAATCTTTTTTTTTGTTTGTTTATAGCGCAAAAAATAAAAAAAGGCAGAGGGGATCAAATACCACCAAAGAAAGCTCTATTTGTGGGGAAAAAAGAACATCAATTTTGTTTGGGTACAGCGTTGCACGACCGCGCAATTGTCAGCCAAAGCAGTGGCATATTACAAAAAATGGCCTGGTCATGAAGGGGGGTATATTTTCCCGGAGCTAAAGTGGTTAAACTATAAGTTCAGTTGGACTTCAAAGAGAATCTGAAGAAAAAGGAAGGCAGAGGGTGAATGACGAGTTGCCAGTATTTCCCATAGTCACGTTTCCCCATTGCTGACTCTCCATGACTAGTTCTGCACTGTGTCTCTGAATGGAGGTAGCCAACTTGTTAAAAGCAGGGCTTTGCTTCCTAATGTCAGAGCCTCCAGGAGAACAGTGAGCTACACCAAATATCCCTTAAAGTGTCCTGAGACACTGATATTTTTTATCTACCCAAACTTTTTTGAAAATCAGGCAAGTCTCACTTTCTTACTGGAATTTTGACATACCCTTGCCTTTACCCCCCTGCAAGGTTGATCAGCTGTTATGTATTCTTCTTTGAAAATCTTTCATAAAAATGATTGTACCAGAAAACCAAAAGGTTCTGGTGAAATGTCACCATTTTTGCAAAATGCATTGGGGGTCAATAGGATACCTTCTCTTTTAAAGTGGGCTCGGCAAACTTCACTTAAAGTGGTTTTAAAAGGCTAAGGCTGGGTTCACACTGATGCAAATTGAATGCGGGTTTTCCTGCATCCAATTCACATGACAGGAGAGTGAGCTGGTTCAACACACCTCCAGGGTGGCCGCAGTCCGCGCTGGAAGAGGGTCCTGTGTGTCTTTGGCTCTGTTTCAGGTCTGAATTCAGGCAAAAATTCGGACCTGATTCGCACCTGTAATGGAGAACAGGGATGCCTTGGACCCCCTGCTGCGAGCCGCAGCTGCAGCTAGTGTGAACCCACCCTCAAGGTTTTTTATCTTCATGCATTCTATGCATAAAGGTTGAAAAACCTTCTGTGTGCAGCAGCCCCTCCAGTCCCCCCTAATACTTACCTGAGTCCCATCGCGATCCAGCGTTGTGTACAACAGCCTCGGTTCTCTCTCCTCATTGGCTGAGAGAGTCAATCACAGCCAGTGAACCAATGAGAAGGAGGGGGGGGCAGCTGTAGCTCTTTGTCTGAATGGGTAGAGCAGCGGCTGTCCTTGGGTGCCCCCACAGCAAGCTGTTTGCACTAGGGGCACTTAGCAGGAGAGAGTGGCCAGCAGTGTCAGTGGGGGACCTGAGAGGATGAGGATCGGGGCTACTCTGTGCAAAGCACTGCACAGAGCAGGCAAGTATGAGTAATGAGGTTTTGTTAACCTCATTTAATGTCCCATCAGGGCGACCATTCTCTTGTCAGAGCAGGCAAGTATAGCATGTATGTATGTTATTTTTTAAAAGAAAAAACTTGCCATTTAATATCACTTTAAGCTGGCCATACATAGACTGAAATGTGGCTGGTTTAACAGGGACTGGCTAAATTTTGATCCATCTACAGCTATTCTCACTAGAGAGAAGCCAAAACAATCAGTTTCTCTTGCACTGGAATGTTAGAAATTTTTTGTTCAATTAGTGCTGCAGCCAATTAGCTGCGGCACTGATCGGTGTATTCTGACAGCAGAGGAGTCTCGCTGTCAGAATACAATAGTGCAGTGGGATGATTACTTCATCCACCTGTATGGATGGGGAAATCAATTGTTTTTTTTTGTTTGTTTTCTTGATGAAAAAAAAATAAAATCCATCTATGGCCAGATTTGGTCTTTAGCTAACAGAGCTCTGTGCAGGGGCGTAACTACAGGGGTTGCAGGGGTTGCAATCGCAACCGGGCCCCATGCTCCAGGGGGCCTGTGCGGCTCCCCTCTACACCTGGATAGGAGGGGCAGCAGGGGCAGTATGTAGAGAAATCACTGTCCTCCTTTTTCCTCCTGTAGCTGAAGACCCCAAGATGGCAGGAAGGGGGCCCACTGCAGAATTTGTGAAAGGGTCCCGCTGCGGGACTGTAATAAAGGGCTCTGCAACGAGAGTAAAGGACCCAAGGATCAGTGGGAAGAGCCCCAGGCTTGAAGGGAAGGGCCCCACCGGCCAGGGGTCCGAGGGTGCCTTCATGGTTTCTTGCACCGGGGCCCTGAAGGTTCTAGTTACGCCTCTGGCTCTGTGTGTATTTAATTTAATTGTAGACTTCAGGGACCTGTTGTTTTCAGTCACAAAGAGTCTGCCTGGTGGACTCACAGTTAGGTAAGAGGATCATTCATCAGCAGTAGGGGCGAGTGGGGGGTGATTTATGTGAAATTGATTTTGTTGAGAAATGACTAATTCCATCATCAGTGAAACCAAAGGAGAAACTCCTCATTTCACTCACTGAGTGGCTTAAGCCTCGTACACACGATCAGATTATCGGACGAATTTCCGTCCGTTTTTTGTTGCATGCTAGTCTCATATGGAAAGTGAAGAGGTTACTTTCATATGAAAATTCTCCTACGACAGAATTCAACTTCAGAAGTGATGTCATGTGTTGGATTGTTTTGTATGTGTTCTTTAGATTCCGAGCATGCCTAGTCTTGCTCTTACGATTTTTTTTCGGACGAAAGCTGAACTAATTAAGTGAAAATCGGACATTGTGTTCACGTACTATAACAATTTTATAGCCTGCACATTCAGCCATCGTAATCGGCTGTCGAAAGCACGATACTTACGATCTGAAAATCGGCAGGTTGTTCGTTGGACAAAATTTGACTTTGATTTTCTTATCGTGTGTACGGGCCTTTACACACAAATTGCTTGCAAATTTTTTTCCCTTGTTTTATTTGAGGGGCGTATTCAGGGTAGTTTAGCTATCTTTTATTTAGTAGACTTCATAAAAGTGTTTTTCTGTTTATCTTTGATGGTTAATTGTGTACTATCACAACTATCACAACTCACAGGTCTAGGTTAGATGAAGGATACACTTCTGTAACCTCCTAAGACCCTTTTCCAGCCCACTGCTCCCTAAAAACCCTAAAAACCACCTAAATTCAAGTGTGAGTGGAGGCCAGGATCGCAAGTTGCATAAGTAAAATTTAGTGAATGTAAAAGCCAAAACCCTTTTTTTTTTTGTTTTGTTTTGGATAGAGTAGCAAAGGGTTAGAACCCCCGGGAGTTTACTTTTTATACTTTTTGTTGTCCGTGCCCCATCTGGGAGATTTCTTAATAACTTTCTTTCTAAGAAACACAACAGGAAGTCAGAAGAAATAACTATAAAATGAAGTCCCCTCTTAGACAGTTGTCAATGGAACATGTGTTCCCAATAAAGGATTGCCCTTACCTCCTGTTCTGGTGGTCCTAAGAATTTTATTTACCAGTTTACTTCAAGTATTAACTACAAAAAACACAATTTACCATGGTAGTGTAGATCTAGAACTTGATTTTAGTATTAAAAAGTGATTTAACCACTTTACCGCTGCTCACTAGAGCTCTACTGCGGCAAAGTGGTTCGTTATCGTCTGGCGACGTAGACCTACGTCGCCAGACACTCCCCCTTCTCAGCAGCGCGCGCGCGCCGCCGGAGGCTCGCTCCCGCTGTATTCAGTCACAGCGGGAGTCGGGCCAGGGGAGGAGCGGCGGCGATCGCCGCTGCTCTTCCCTGATCGTCGGGGAATCGAGTCGAATCAAGTTTACACAAGCGGGCGGATCTCCTAAGTGACAGGCAGGGTCAGATTGCAGGGTTCAGGATAGCTGAACTTGCGATCTGTCCTTGTGTCACATAGTCACCTCCCCCCACACATGTCAGTAAGCACCAGGCATACATTAACCCCTCCCTCTCCAATAAAATTAACCCCTTCCCTGCCAGTGTCATTTTTACAGTAACAGAGCATATTTATAGCACTGATTACTGTAGTAATGTCACTGGTAACCCCAAAAGTGTCAAAAATGTCAGTCAAGGGTCCAATCTGTCCGTCGCAATGTCGCAGTCCCGCAAAAAAAACCGCAGATCGCCGCCATTACTCGTTAAAAAAAAAAAAACAACAAAAATAACAAAAATCTTTCCCGTAGTTAGTAAACGCAATAACTTTTGCGCAAACCAATCAAAATTTATTGCGATTTTTTTTAACCAAACATATGTAGCAGAAAACAAATTGGCCAAAAATGTTAAAAAATTTTGATTTTTACATTTATTTTTTGGGAATTTCATATAAAAAAATGTGAAAAATATTGTTATTTTTTCAAAATTGTCGCTCTTTTTTTGTTTATAGCGCATGATCAAAAAATCACACAGTTGATCAAATACCACCAAAAGAAAGCTCTGTTTGTGGGAAAAAAAGGACGTCAAATTCGTTTAGGTACAGCGTCGCACGACCGCGCAATTGTCCGTTAAAGTCAGGCAGTGCCGAATTGCAAAATAGGGCCTGGTCAGGAAGGGGGTAAAATCTTCCGGGGCTTGAGTGGTTAAAGCAGTGGTTCTTAACCTGGGTTCGATCGAACCCCAGGGGTTCGGTGGGTCAGTCTCGAGGGTTCAGCACACACTCCGCTAGTACCACTTCGCTGTCAGGGACTATTTCTCCAGTTTCGGGCATGTCCTTCCGCTCCCGCTCCACACCGTCATCATGGAAATACATAACATCCAGTGGCGTAGCGTGGGGGGTGCAGGGGGGGGGTGGCGACCGCACCGGGCGCAACATCTGGGGGGGCACATCCGCTCTGCAGTGTCATGTCACTCACTCTGTCATGATAAGCTGGCCGCCGCTGCCCGCTAAGTCTGCTCGCACTCACAGCTCTCCCTGCCCCTGGCTCACTCTCACTGCTGGCTGTGCAGCTCGGCTCCCTGCCGAATCCGATCCAGCCGGAGCCGGCATCGCCCACTGTGGAGTGGTGGGAGGGGGGGGGGGAGACAGGCCAGGCGTTCGGTGCGGAGAGGGACTGTCTTGGGGAGGGACTAAAACGCGCAGCGGCCGCCCAGCACATCGCGGGAGAGAACCGCCAGGCAGCCGCAGCAGCAGAAGAAGCCGGCAGGTGAGAGGCCAGAGAGCCAGTGGTGACAGTGGTTCTGCAGCCTGCAGGAGGAAAACCTAGCCTGTGATCGGGAGTCGGGACACAGGTGAAAAAAAGGTAGGACTGGAGTAGTACTGGCTGTACTAGTCTAGTGACTGACTGTCTGACTGACTGTGTGAGAACACTGAGAAGACTATGTAAAAGGGATCTATTTTATGGGGAACCTGACCTGCTGTAAGGGGGAGATCTAAATGGGGGACGGGACCTCACCTCACCCTGGCCTGCTGTAAGGGGGGATCTATATGGGGGACATGATCCCCCATATAGATCCCCCCTTACAGTAGGCCAGGGTGAGGTGAGGTCCCCCATATAGATCCCCCCTACAGCAGGCCAGGGTGAGGTTAGTTCACTCTGGGGTCCCCCATATAGATCCCCCCCACAGCAGGCCAGGGTCCGGACCTCACCTCACCCTGTCCTGCTGTTAGGGGGGATCTATATGGGGGACCTGGGATCTATGTGGGGGACCTCACCCTGGCCTGCTGTAAGGGGGGATCTATATGGGGGACCAGGTCCCCCATATAGATCCCCCCTTACAGCAGGCCAGGGTGAGGTCCCGTCCCCCATATAGATCCCCCTTACAGCAGGCCAGGGTGAGGTGACATGGGACATGATAATGACATGAGAGTGGCACTTGCCAAGATAAAGCCGCGCATTTCTGAACTGGTCTCTGAAAGACAACAGCAGAAGTCACACTAATTTGCAGTAAATATTCATTATTATGTTTTTGTTTTTGTGTGAAAATCATGTTTTAATGGTTTTGTTCTTTGTTCTTAATGGTTTTGTTCATTTTGTGCACCTATGTATGAATATATACCTAAAATAATATATACCTATGTTTTGAATTTGAAAAAATCATATTTTATTTTTCCAATTAAGAAGGGTTCGGTGAATGCGCATATGAAACTGGTGGGGTTCAGTACCTCCAACAAGGTTAAGAACCACTGGGTTAAAGTGACCCAATAACAGGGTCCCTTGTTAAAGAAGCCTGAGATGTAAAAAATGTAGGGTATACTTACCTTTTTTTGTAGCCTATGTGTTAAAACGCTTCTGCTTTGTTCTTCCACACTTCCAGGTATGATGTGGATCCCTGCTCCTCCTGGCACACACTGCGGTCCCCATTACTGGCTTATACTTCATTACAGGCTGTACAAGCTGGTGAGAGAATCCACAGTATACAGTGGGGGAGTAGATATTCAACAAACCTGGAAGGTTCGAATAGCTGCAGTGGGCAGGTGACATTAAAGCAAAGAGGCGTTTGACATGGGCCACCAGAAAGGTAAGCATACATTCTATTCTTCCATAGCCCAGGTGACAGGCTCACTTTAAATCTGCAGCCTTTATAAACGACTTCACCTCTGGAAGGTTTACCCCCCTTCCCGACCAGGCCATTTTTTGAGACACTGCACTGCACTACTCTAACTGACAATTGTGTGGTCGTGCGACGCTGTACCCAAATAAAATTGATGTTCTTTTTTCCCCACAAATAGAGCTTTCTTTTGGTGGAATTTGCTCTAAAAACAAAGCATGATTGACAATTGTGAAAAAGAAACAAACAATATTTTTTACTTTCTGCTATAAAACACATCCAATAAAAAATTTTTTAAAAAATCAAATTTCTTTATCAATTTAGGCCAATATGTATTCTCCTACATATTTTTGGTAAAAAATAGGCATATATTGATTAGTTTGCGCAAAAGTTACAGCATCTACAAACTATTGTGTATATATATATATATATTTTTTTTTTTACAAGTAATGGTGGCGATCAGCGACTTATAGCAGGGCTGCGATATTGCAGCGGACAAATCGAACATCTAACTGACACTTTTGACAATTTTTTGGGGACCAGTGACACTAATACAGTGATCAGTGCTAAAAATATGCACTGTCACTGTACTAATGACACTGGCTGGGAAGGGGTTAACATCAGGGGCGATCAAAGGGTTAAATGTGTGCCTAGTTGGAGTTTCAGTGTAGTGGGGGAGGTGCTTTTACTAGTGGAAGACATGGATCTGTGTTCCTGCTTCCCAGAAACACAGGATCTCTGTCTTCTGTACTCACAGAATGACACTCTGCCTTGTTTACATAGATTGTAATTCTGTCAGTGTAACAAACGATTGGCAGGTCCAGGCTGACATCGGGTTTTACACAGCGGGAGCGAGCTGCCGGTGGCGCATGCTTGTGCCCAAAATCAGGAAGTGCAGAATCATGTATATATATATATATATATATATATATATATATATATATATATATATATATATATAAATACACACATATATATATATATATTGTAAGGGATTAGCTCGGTGGTAGGCGTATGGGTGACCCCTTTGGGGGTGCGTTTTCACAGAGATAGCCGATTAGAGGTTGAAAAACAAGACTGATTTATTCATGCAATTTACTTAACACAATTGCAAGCATCAAAACAGCCAAAATAAAATAAAAGACAAAATAAATCCTTGCCTCTGTGGGCGGCTACCTTCTCACGCTGGAACCTACCTAAGAAGTCTTTCCAACCTACTGTTGGGCCGACACTGCTGATCCTACAGCAGACACTCAAATGTCCATTTGTTTGCTTTTCACACAGCACAAACATTGTCCATTGAACATGTCCCTTTGTTTCTTTCACATCAACACATGTTCATTTATAACAGGATCCTTTACTCTTCAGATTCTTCACATTGAACACAGTTCATTTAACAGGTCCCTTTACTCTTCACACTCTTCACATGGAACACTTTGTCTTCTCACCTTTGAGACGTCTTCACTCGTGGTTACCCTCCTTAGCTTCACATCGCTGTAGGGGGTCTTCTCCCATGCTCACCAGCTTGTCGGGAGGCACACATCCGACTGTCCCCCTCTCCCAGCCCACACGGCGACAGGCGGCAGCAGTCCTTCTCCCATGCCCACACGGCGTCGGGAGGTACACGTATGTCTGTCCTCCTCTCCCAGCCTACACGGCGACAGGAGGCAGCACTCAATAGATTTTCTCTGGACAAATTATAGAGTCCTTGATCTCCTCATTCTGAACAGCTGAATGGTTTTCAACTTCCTGCTGGCTCTCTCTGCAGCCAACACCCTATAGTATCAGTGAACTTTCAAAGCAGGTGGGAATGTGTCTCCTCTCAGTGACTACATTCCCAGATTTACCTGACTTCCTGTCACATACCCCCCCCTCTTGTTTCAACCCTAGGGTTGGGACACATATTTCCAGGCACGCATGTGTCAGGCACTGCTGACTCACTGATAAGCCTCCTATTATCCTCAAGCTTCCGGATGAAACTGTTTTGTCATCTTCATTGACAGATTTCTCATAACTGCCACACAGTTTGTCTCTCATCTCATATACACATTCTTCAACTGCATTTTTGGCATCATTTTGCTCCTTCTCGTTTCTGTCATCTTCATTGACAGCTTTCTCATAAATGTCAGACAGCTTGTCCCTCATAACCGTCTGTCCAATCCACCATGGAGGACCGTGATCCATAGGCAACTCAATTGGGCTAGTCTTAATGTCTTCAACATTCTTAAGACGCCTCTCTCTGCAATCCATAAATGTTTTCCACAAAACTTTGAGAACCTTTGCTTCACTAAGCTTTGTTCCAAGTAGGGACTCTTGACATCCCTCTGTGACTTGAGTTGCCTCTCCATACATCTGTACACAATCATTGACTTTTTGTTGTAAAAGGGAATGATCTTCCTTCTTGAGCTTTGCTTGCTCTAAGATGCTGTGCAGAGGATTTTCCAATTGAGACAACAGGCTGTCACACATTTCTTCAAAGTGACCCCTGTTCCTTTTCCCAGAGATATCAATATCATTCACCAAACATTTCATATTCATAGGCAGATCGGAAGCATTTGCACTCATCAACTTCTTAAACTTTTCGCCCTCCTGAGCGAGTCGCAGTAGAGGCCTACTATTTGATTTGATATTCAGTTTATATTTCTTGCCAAACTCTTCACAGAAGTAGTCAACCAGAACATCATCAACTTTCCTTACACCAACATAGGGGTTAAAGGCAACAACACAGTTGAACCCAGCGATCTGGGTGGTATCCATTATAGACCTCCTCTCTGCATCAGTGAAGAAGCATGGAACTGCAACACATTCTTTTACAGGTTTCTTCAATGCACTTTCTGCTGAACTATTTGACCGCTCAAGGTCACCTAGTTCTTTTTCTCTATCTGAATTCCACATGGAATGCATCTCAAGATCACGATCAAACTTCTGCCACCCGTCTTTCACCAGTTCCATTTTGGAAACACTCCCTGAAAGGCACTTATTCATTTGCTTCACGTTTTCACCAACAGCCTTAGTTTTCCCCACTAGGTTTTCAGCCTGAACTGAGAAATCATCACATTTCTTACTCAGCTCCTTTGTTTGCTGAAGCTCTAATGATACATTTTCCAATGCTTGAAGTTTTTGAAGGAACGGTTTATTCCAAAGGGGTGATTCAAGCCACATGTCATCACATTTCTGAGGCTCACTCAGGACAGACCCCAAAACACTGATCCTTTTAAAAACTGCATCAGGCACACTATCCCCTCTTTGGGACAGATCCTCTGTTGCCTGGAATTCCTCTTCCAGTTCCTGCAACGGAATCTTCATCTCTTCTACTTGCTGTTCTAAGGCTCGCTTAGACTTTTCTAGCTCCTGAACTCTTTTCACAACATCATCCTTGGAGCTGACCAATTCTTCCATTTCTGTACGCAGCTGTTTGTTAACACTTTCTAGTTCAGCCTTACACTCTAGAGCTTCCTCCAAAGAGCGAGCCAAGAACAGGGCTTTGCTCTCGTTATCACGCACCTCCGTTTCTGCACGGGCGCGTTCTTCTGCATATTTTGCAGACACAGTCTTCTCTTCACCAAGCATCTGATCAAACTTCTTTTTCACATCTTCAACACACTGTAATGAACCAACGCTTTCTTCCATGCGTTTTTTCATATCCGCTATCTGAGCTTGCAATGTTGCGACTTGCTCTGATAGGTTTTTCTTTGCTTCCGCCTCCTCTTTTAATTGTTCCAGGAAGCCATTTTTCTCATCTTCCATTTGTTTGAGCTTTGTGCTAAAACTCAGCCTTTGACACCTCTCTTCCTGTAAGAGTTCCTGCGTGTCTTGCAGCTGCGATTCCAAGATAGAAAAATCTTCCGCAATTTCTCTAGATTTGCTGTCTGCTTGAGAAAGCTGATTTGTAACATTGTCCAACTCAACCTGCAGTCGGTTTGCCTTCTCTGACAGCTTAGCACACAATCGGTCACCTTCTGACACCTTGACTTGCGATTCCAGAAGCTGTGCCTCTACTTTTTCCCTCTTATGTTCACAATCTTCTTTTCCCTGCATAAGAGCCTTCACCTCATTGGCTAGCATCTGGGAATAAGAATGTAATTCTGCCACACAGGCTTCTTTCTCCTTTAACTGCTGCTGGACACGTTGGGCTTCCCCTTTCCAACTTTCACAGTCCGCACGCCATTCATTTACCACATTGCTTAAAGTAGTGAGCTCATACACAGTACTCAGTAATTTAGCCTCTCTTTCACTTTTCTCTTTGTCGCTGAGAGACAATGTCGCTTTCAGAGCAACATTCTGTTCCTGCGACTCCTGCAGGTCTATTTTTGTAACTTCCAAACACTGAAGACTTTTTTCCAGCTGATTACGCAACTCCAACATATCAGCCATACTTTGCTTCTGCAAAGTCTGAATTTCACTTTCCTTTTCCATGAGGATGGTATCTTTCTCCATTATAGTCTCTCTGCGTTTTTGCAACTCGACCAAAAGAAGAGCAGTGGATTCTTCCCACTGTAACACATGAGACTTGAGTAGTTCATTCATTTCCTGCAAGTTTCTATGCTCCATTTTAAGCAATTCCAAGGCTTGTTCCTTTTCTTCCATTTTCCGTTGCAAGGCATCCAATTCAGCCCTGCACACATACTCGGTTTCTTCCAAACCGATGGCCTCCATTGGCTGCTGGCGTCTCTGTTTCCAGCCTGCCATGCTCTCTTGGTGAGCCTTTTGCTGAGCTGCAAAGCTCCGCTGAAAATCCGCATTTGCCTGCTGTTGAGCTGCATTTGCTTGCTGTTGAGCTGCATTTGATATAATCAGATGTTTCAACATCTCCTCCATTTTGAGTTTACTTTTCATCTGAGCACACTGCGTCTCCATAGCAGTTTCATCAGTGTTGCTAGGGACAACAACCTTCCTCTTTAGTAGACTCTCTTTAGGCATGGATGGGGCTGGTTCAGACGGCAACATCCCCTCCATCCATAGAATCCGGTCTCTCATTTCATCTATCTTTGCATTCTTCAGGCGTTTTGAACGCCCCATCTTCAATAACTCCACAAACAAATTTTTCACAGTCCAGCAAACAATTTTCAGACCACTGTCTCTTCAACACATGTAGTTTTTCTCTCTCTTGCAGGATCTCTTTTCCTGCGCACACAGTTTGTGCAGTCACTTGCACCAGACACAACAAAGTTCATCAAATAATTTTGAGACCCCTGTCTCTTTAAAACACTTTTTTTTTTTTTTTTTTTTTCTGTCAGGATCTTCTCTCCTGCACACATAGATTGTGCAATCTCATGCACCAGATAAAGTTCATCAAACATTTGCACTTCCTTGCAGGGATCTCTGCTTATGCCCACTGCATAACTCCACCATATGTAAGGGATTAGCTCGGTGGTAGGCGTATGGGTGACCCCTTTGGGGGTGCGTTTTCACAGAGATAGCCGATTAGAGGTTGAAAAACAAGACTGATTTATTCATGCAATTTACTTAACACAATTGCAAGCATCAAAACAGCCAAAATAAAATAAAAGACAAAATAAATCCTTGCCTCTGTGGGCGGCTACCTTCTCACGCTGGAACCTACCTAAGAAGTCTTTCCAACCTACTGTTGGGCCGACACTGCTGATCCTACAGCAGACACTCAAATGTCCATTTGTTTGCTTTTCACACAGCACAAACATTGTCCATTGAACATGTCCCTTTGTTTCTTTCACATCAACACATGTTCATTTATAACAGGATCCTTTACTCTTCAGATTCTTCACATTGAACACAGTTCATTTAACAGGTCCCTTTACTCTTCACACTCTTCACATGGAACACTTTGTCTTCTCACCTTTGAGACGTCTTCACTCGTGGTTACCCTCCTTAGCTTCACATCGCTGTAGGGGGTCTTCTCCCATGCTCACCAGCTTGTCGGGAGGCACACATCCGACTGTCCCCCTCTCCCAGCCCACACGGCGACAGGCGGCAGCAGTCCTTCTCCCATGCCCACACGGCGTCGGGAGGTACACGTATGTCTGTCCTCCTCTCCCAGCCTACACGGCGACAGGAGGCAGCACTCAATAGATTTTCTCTGGACAAATTATAGAGTCCTTGATCTCCTCATTCTGAACAGCTGAATGGTTTTCAACTTCCTGCTGGCTCTCTCTGCAGCCCACACCCTATAGTATCAGTGAACTTTCAAAGCAGGTGGGAATGTGTCTCCTCTCAGTGACTACATTCCCAGATTTACCTGACTTCCTGTCACAATATATATATATATATATATACAGTATATAACTATATATAACTATATAACTATATATATATATATATATATATATATATATATATATATATATATATATACGTGATTCTGCACAGAGCGGCCGCCCAGTAGCAGTAAGGTTTCTTGCACGCTGCAGCTTGAAAAAGCTCAGTACAGCTTTTTTTTTTTACTGAGTTAAAATACAACCCATTAATTGTAATGTGCCTGTGGACACAGGAGCGTAAACAAGCGCCGTGCATTCTTCAGTAAAAACAAAGTAGAAATATCTGCATTTTTGGTCAGTAATTTACGCCTCATGCATGCAAATGCGTGCGAATGTGCACAAATGTGCGCAAATGTCCATTTACAAAATGTGCAGAACAAGAACGTGAGAATATGTTTCTGCGCACTTGCGCAAAAATGAGCGAACGCATATGGGCAAAAATACGCGCAAATACACACAAAAAAAAAAACAGATGAAAAAGTAGATGCTCAAACAGGAGTATCGTGTGCAAGAGGCCTAAATCTGCTATGGGGTGGTCTGGAAGTGGTAAAATAGCACCCGGTAATCCTCCTATAAAGTCTGTGTTCAGGCAGTTCCTGTTATGGAGGGGGCAACCATCTCCTTCTGCGTTGTCACCATGTGATTTGCGACCCTTGATGGAGACAACAGGCAATCGTGCTGACAGACATTGTACATTGCTGTCACTATTAGGGATGATCGAACTTTTGAAAAGTTCGGTTCGACCAGAACACCCGAACTTCACGAAAGTTCGGTTCGGATTTCAGAACCCCATTGAAATCAATGGGACCCGAACTTCTGTAATCAAAAAACACCATTTTTAAGCCCTAAAACCCAATAAATGCCCCTAAAAAGTGCCTAGGGTTCTGGGTCATGCCCCAGGGACTATTAATCACACAAAAAAAAGTTCTTAAAAATTGTCGTTTTTGATAGATAGCCAATTATTGAAAAAATTAAAAAAAAAAAAAAAAAAAGAGATTTCTTTGGATTTAGTGTCTGGGGGGTCTAAAAGTTGTACCTGTGAAGTTTCAGCTCTGTAGCATGTCCAGAACCAGAATTACAGCATACCAAACCTTCAAAAATGACTTTTTTGCTTAACCGCACCTTTCTTTTGCTCCTAATCAACGGCTCAGCCAATGTGTATGATGGGGACATAATGCAGTGCACTGGGAACAAGATTAGAGGTTTTTTTGGAAAAAGGTGCTGTCTCTTTAAATGTGCATATAATTAACGGGTGTATTTCCACAATGGGGCTTTTATTACCAAATGTTTCAAGAAGTCCAAAGATGTATGTAATTGCACTTTATTTCATGTAAAATGGTGTTTGGTGCACTTTAACTTGAAATCTCACAAGAAACAGACATATATGCACGGATACATTGAGGGTTAGGGGTAGGGGCCACAATGTAGTGCAGAGTGAACAAGATTAGAGATGTTTTGGATGAATACTGTTGTCTCTTGACTTTGAATAGAAGTAAAGGATGCTTAAAAATTGGGCATTTGGTGGTGCGGACGATGCCTTGACACCATATCCCTATGAAAGTGCTGGTAATGAAAGCAATAATTGCCTTTGTAAGGAAAAAAATTACAATGATATGCATCTGTGTGACAGGTGCGCAAAAATTGTTGTTTGGGTGTTGGCGGAGCCATACCACTGTAAGCCCAAAGAGCTGGTGTTGAAGAAGGCGTAAAAATTATGAAGGTGTGCACCTGTGGAACAGGTGCGCAAACATGGTAGTTTTGGTGTTGGCGGAGCCTCCCCACCATAACCCCAAAGAGCTGGCTTTGAAGGAGGCCCAAAAATTGTAAAGGTGTGCACCTGTGGAACAGGTTCGCAAACATGGTAGTTTTTGTTTAGCATAGCCTCCCCACCTTAACCCCAAAGAGCTGGTGTTGAAGGAGGCCCAAAAATTGTAAAGGTGTGCACCTGTGGAACAGGTGCGCAAACATTGTCGTTTTTGTTTTAGCATAGCCTCCCCACCTTAACCCCAAAGAGCTGGTGTTGAAGGAGGCCCAAAAATTGTAAAGGTGTGCACCTGTGGAACAGGTTCGCAAACATGGTAGTTTTTGTTTAGCATAGCCTCCCCACCTTAACCCCAAAGAGCTGGTGTTGAAGGAGGCCCAAAAATTGTAAAGGTGTGCACCTGTGGAACAGGTGCGCAAACATTGTCGTTTTTGTTTTAGCATAGCCTCCCCACCTTAACCCCAAAGAGCTGGTGTTGAAGGAGGCCCAAAAATTGTAAAGGTGTGCACCTGTGGAACAGGTTCGCAAACATGGTAGTTTTTGTTTAGCATAGCCTCCCCACCTTAACCCCAAAGAGCTGGTGTTGAAGGAGGCCCAAAAATTGTAAAGGTGTGCACCTGTGGAACAGGTGCGCAAACATTGTCGTTTTTGTTTTAGCATAGCCTCCCCACCTTAACCCCAAAGAGCTGGCGTTGAAGGAGGCCCAAAAATTGTAAAGGTGTGCACCTGTGGAACAGGTGCGCAAACATTGTAGTTTTTGTTTTAGCATAGCCTCCCCACCTTAACCCCAAAGAGCTGGTGTTGAAGGAGGCCCAAAAATTGTAAAGGTGTGCACCTGTGGAACAGGTGCGCAAACATTGTCGTTTTTGTTTTAGCATAGCCTCCCCACCTTAACCCCAAAGAGCTGGTGTTGAAGGAGGCCCAAAAATTGTAAAGGTGTGCACCTGTGGAACAGGTGCGCAAACATTGTCGTTTTTGTTTTAGCATAGCCTCCCCACCTTAACCCCAAAGAGCTGGCGTTGAAGGAGGCCCAAAAATTGTAAAGGTGTGCACCTGTGGAACAGGTGCGCAAACATTGCAGTTTTTGTTTTAGCATAGCCTCCCCACCTTAACCCCAAAGAGCTGGTGTTGAAGGAGGCCCAAAAATTGTAAAGGTGTGCACCTGTGGAACAGGTGCGCAAACATTGTCGTTTTTGTTTTAGCATAGCCTCCCCACCTTAACCCCAAAGAGCTGGTGTTGAAGGAGGCCCAAAAATTGTAAAGGTGTGCACCTGTGGAACAGGTGCGCAAACATTGTCGTTTTTGTTTTAGCATAGCCTCCCCACCTTAACCCCAAAGAGCTGGTGTTGAAGGAGGCCCAAAAATTGTAAAGGTGTGCACCTGTGGAACAGGTGCGCAAACATTGTCGTTTTTGTTTTAGCATAGCCTCCCCACCTTAACCCCAAAGAGCTGGTGTTGAAGGAGGCCCAAAAATTGTAAAGGTGTGCACCTGTGGAACAGGTGCGCAAACATTGTCGTTTTTGTTTTAGTATAGCCTCCCCACCTTAACCCCAAAGAGCTGGTGTTGAAGGAGGCCCAAAAATTGTAAAGGTGTGCACCTGTGGAACAGGTGCGCAAACATTGTCGTTTTTGTCATAACCAAAATGAGGTTCTGTGAACGTAAAGAGAATGAGAGGAGGGTTTGAGGGTGGCACCATGGTCCAGGCTTAAACTGAGGCTCAACTGCCACATCAGAACGATAGCCTAGTCTACAAGGTCTGCATCAGGTGCATCAAAGCTTGATATCCACGACTGATTCATCTTAATGAATGTCAAACGGTCGACTGAGTCGGTGGAGAGTCTAGTTCGATGGTCTGTGACGAATCCTCCTGCTGCGCTGAATGCCCGTTCCGATAGGACACTGGAAGCAGGGCAGGCCAACAACTCCATGGCATACTGGGCCAGTTCTGGCCAGTGGTCTAATCTTAAGACCCAGTATGCCAGTGGATCGGATTCGTCACATGAAAAGCCCTCTGTGTCACTTTGTGCCCTCACGTAATCGTCCACCATGTGATGCAGACGCTGTCGATGCGATGTGGCAGCTGAGAGGCCTGGGCGGTGAGGACTAAAAAAAGACCGAAAGGCATCCGTCAACCGCACGCCTTCTCCAACGCTCCTCTCGTGACCACCAGTAGAATCCATGGTAGGTTGTCCCCGCCCCTGCACCCTACGGGAGTCGGGGAACATGTTCACCAGATTCCTCTTGAGACTGTCCTCAAGGGATTTGATCCTGTGGACTCTATGGGTGGATGGGAAAAGCTCCGAGACTTTACACTTGTACCGGGGGTCAAGTAGGGTGGCCAACCAATAGTGGTTAGTCTCTTTAATGGCCTTGATTCTGGGGTCCTTTCGCAGGCTCTGGAGCATGATGTTTCCCATGCGTCGCAAATTAGCGAAGGCCTGAGAAGCTGACTCCTCGGGGTCACTCATAACGACATTATCTTCAACGGGCTCCTCCTCCTCCCAGCCACGTACTACTCCAAAGTGTCCCGAGGGAGTCAAACTAGGCCTTGCAGATTGCCGCATGTCTTCCTCCTCCTCCTCCTCAAACCCTGCAAAAGTTCCCGCAGAATCGTCCTCCTCCTCCTCTTCCACCCCTGGATCCTGCTCGGGCCTCTGGGAGCTAGGCATAATGGGGTCAGGATTCTCAGGATAAAGGGGGCCTTGAGAGGCAAGGAAGTCCTCCTCTTCCTCCTGCTGCTCTGCCTCCAGTGCCCTGTCCATAATGCCACGCAGAGTGTGCTCCAACAAAAACAGTACCGGTAGGGTGTCACTGATGCATGCGCTGTCCCGGCTGACCATCCTTGTGGCCTCCTCAAATGGCGAGAGGACAGCGCATGCATCCTTAATCAAAAGCCACTGCCGTGGTGAAAAGAAGCCCAGGCGCGCAGAGCCAGTGCTGGTGCCGTACTCGCATAGGTATTCATTGAGGGCCCTCTGCTGCGTGTACAGGCGCTGCAGCATAGCCAAGGTGGAGTTCCAGCGGGTGGGCATGTCACAGATGAGGCGGTGTACCGGCAGGTGAAACTCGCGCTGCACTTCGGCCAAACGTGCAGTGGCACTGTACGACCGCCTGAAGTGACTGCACACCCTTCTTGCCATCCTTAGCACATCCTGCATTCCCGGGTACGAGTTCAAAAACCGCTGTACCACGAGATTCAGGACATGCGCCAGGCATGGCACATGGGTTAACTTTCCCTGACGAAGGGCGGCCAGGAGGTTTGACCCATTATCAGTAACCACCATCCCTGGCTGCAGCTGGCGTGGTGTCAACCACCTCTGGGCCTGTGCCTGCAGAGCCCCAAGAATCTGAGGGGCAGTGTGCTGCCTGTCCCCTAGACACACAAGCTGCAGCACTGCGTGACACCTTTTGGCCTGAGACATAGAATAGCCCTTTGAACGTTTACGTGGTATCTCATCATATTCAAAGGACCATTCTGCAGAGGAGGGCATGGAGGAGGTAGAGGAGGAGGAGCAGGAGGGGGTAGAAGTGATCGATCTACCCGGATCAGCGACACCACCAGCTGTTTGCAGACGTGGGGGCAACACTGGCTGCAGCACCGAGCCCTGGCTACAATCCCTTCCACTGGCAAGCAGTGTCACCCAGTGAGCAGTGACAGAAATGTACCGTCCCTGCCCATGTTTGCTTGACCAAGTGTCAGCCGTCAAGTGTATCTTACGGCTGACTGACTTGGCCAGGGATGACACTACATTGCCTTCCACATGTTGGTATAGGGATGGCAGGGCCTTACGGGAAAAGTAATGCCGACTTGGCACCTGCCACTGTGGAACTGCACATTTTGCGAAGTCACGGAAGGGAGCAGACTCTACCAGGTTAAATGGTAATAGTTGCAGAGCCAGTAGTTTAGCCAAACTACTGTTTAGACGCTGGGCATGTGGGTGGCGGGGAGTATACATTTTTTTTCGTTCCAGCATGTGTGGAATCGAAATTTGGCGTCTAGATGATACAGCTGGTGGTGTGCTGGAGGTAGATGCGACACTGCCTGCTATATCATCATCCCTGCCAGTGGAGGCTGCCAACAGGTGACGAGTGACTATAGCAGGGCCAGGAACAGACTGATGTGCAGGTGGAGCAGGTGGAGCAGATGGAGCATGAGGAGGAGCGCGAGGAGAACTAGGAGGCCGACTGACCAATCTTTGGCCCTTTTGTGGGTTCTTTAAATGCTCCTGCCAACGGGCCGAGTGGTGGGTTGTCAAATGCCTGTTTAGGCAGCTTGTACCCAGGTGGTTGACATTTTTGCCACGTTTTATACCCTTCTTACAAATCTTGCAGATCGCAACTGTTTTATCTGCATGGGATGTCTCAAAAAAGGCCCAGCAAGATGAGGTGTGTATAGTGGCCCGGGAGACAACAGGTGCGGCCTTAGATGGAGTAGGCCGTCTGCTCTCCCCTCTTGCTTGCTCTGCCTCATCCTCAACCTCAGACCCAACATCTGACTCCATCAAAGACTGAGCATCAGGCCTGGCCTGGGAGACAACAGGTGCGGCCTTAGATGGAGCGGGCCGTCTGCTCTCCCCTCTTGTTTGCTCTGCCTCCTCCTCAACCTCAGACCCAACATCTGATTCTATCAAAGACTGAGCATCAGGCCTGGCCTGGGAGACAACAGGTGCGGCCTTAGATGGAGCGGGCCGTCTGCTCTCCCCTCTTGTTTGCTCTGCCTCCTCCTCAAACTCAGACCCAACATCAGACTCCATAAAGGACTGAGCATCAGGCTGGAGTAGATGGCCGACACTGTGGTCAAACAGCTCAGCTGACTCCTCTGCCATGTCTGAAATTGGGTCTAAGGGAGGACATGAGGTGGACATGGACTCATCTGTATTTGTTCTGACAACTGCAGAAGACTGACCACTTTTCTCTGCCTGGGTCACTGTAGTTGCAGATGATGCCGATGATGAGGGTTTGTTCATATAGTCCACCACCTCCTGTACATACTGTGGACGTATAGCTTGGCCACTGCCGGAGAACAATCCAAATGGTGGCCTGGCTGAGGACTGACCACCACGTCCACCCCTGCCTCTAGACACCCTAGAAGCTGTGCCCCTTTCCGCAGCAGGGCCACGTATGCCTTTTCTTGGTCTACCAGGCATATTTCTCAATGATGCGTTGGCAACTGTGTGCGGTGAAAAACGCACACTGCTATGCGACCCACAGTTGTCGCTGGATACAGCACAGCAGTTGCGGTTCACGCACAGTAGCAAAGCCTTTTGCACAGTGGACCTAACGCTTTGAACAACAGGCGTTAGGTTGTCACTGATGCGTTGGCAACTGTGTGCGGTGAAAAACGCACACTGCTATGCGACCCACAGTTGTCGCTGGATACAGCACAGCAGTTGCGTGTCACGCACAGTTGCAAAGGCTTTTGTACAGTGCACCTAACGCTTTGAACAACAGGCGTTAAGTTGTCACTGATGCGTTGGCAACTGTGTGCGGTGAAAAACGCACACTGCTATGCGACCCACAGTTGTCGCTGGATACAGCACAGCAGTTGCGGTTCACGCACAGTAGCAAAGCCTTTTGCACAGTGGACCTAACGCTTTGAACAACAGGCGTTAGGTTGTCACTGATGCGTTGGCAACTGTGTGCGGTGAAAAACGCACACTGCTATGCGACCCACAGTTGTCGCTGGATACAGCACAGCAGTTGCGTGTCACGCACAGTTGCAAAGGCTTTTGTACAGTGCACCTAACGCTTTGAACAACAGGCGTTAAGTTGTCACTGATGCGTTGGCAACTGTGTGCGGTGAAAAACGCACACTGCTATGCGACCCACAGTTGTCGCTGGATACAGCACAGCAGTTGCGGTTCACGCACAGTAGCAAAGCCTTTTGCACAGTGGACCTAACGCTTTGAACAACAGGCGTTAGGTTGTCACTGATGCGTTGGCAACTGTGTGCGGTGAAAAACGCACACTGCTATGCGACCCACAGTTGTCGCTGGATACAGCACAGCAGTTGCGTGTCACGCACAGTTGCAAAGGCTTTTGTACAGTGCACCTAACGCTTTGAACAACAGGCGTTAAGTTGTCACTGTATTTTGCTGCCTAGCAAGCACGTATACCTGCTGTGATACAGCAGCACTGTGCCACGTGCTCACTAAACAGAACCCTCACACTTTCCCTACAGAAACTAAATTTTCAAATCTAACTAATGTAGTACAAAGTTCCCTAACTACACTAGATATCCCTTTCCACTAAATAGAAAGCTCCATACAGCAGAAGACTGACACTGTCCCTTAAGTTTTTTTTTTTTTTTTTTTTAACTCTAAGAACCAGCACAATCGCTGTATCTAACTACACTGGCTGTAAGCTAAATACAATTCTGCTATATGGAGCTTTAGAACCACTCGATATATAGGAAATGTAGTGTAGCAAGCAGGAGTCAGACAGAACTGCTTCAACTCTCTTCAACAGGTTCTGGTGGCCGAATACCGAACTTTTGCCGCAAAAAGTTCGGTATTCGGCCGAATATCGAACATCCAATGTTCGGGTCGAACCGATGGTCGACCCGAACCGTTCGATCATCCCTAGTCACTATCAGGAATCAGTTCAGAGCAGTGAAGTCCAGCTAATGTTTGAAATGCTCATAAAACCCATCAAGGTAGCATTGCTTCATTCCAGCTCCTTATTTAACCCCAAAGCAAACACTTATTATATTGCATATTTGTAGATGTGATGGCTGCATTTGTTTTCTTTTTTAGACTTTCTTTCCTTTATTTTCACCTGGTGATCTAGCCAGTTGGTCTGTTATTTCTCAACAGAACAAGCTCTCCTGGAAATTCTCAACTGTGTGTTGAGAAAAACTATTTACCACTGACAGGGGTGCTCACAATGATCTGTTTTTATTTATTTATCTAAAACCTTTCTCCTAAAACAAAAAGAATTGTTTCTTTAACTGTTTGTGTAACTGCAGTGTGAGCTGGTGTTTGGCTTTGTTAGTGTATTTAAATCTGCTGGTACATCAAACACTCCATCCCCCCCCCCCCCCAGACTGACAATGCTTCTGTCCAAAGGTGCCCCCTGTGCTGCTTCATCCAGAGAGAGGGAACTTTAATACAGAAGGCATAGCTCTCAACTGTCCCTGATTTTAAAGGACTGTCCCTGATTTGGAACAATGTCCCTGTTGCCCCTCTTTCCTCCTCATTTGTCCCTCATTTTGGCCTGATCTATAGAGATGTATATGAAATGCACTATTTATCTTTCAAAGAGTGCCTCCCAGTGCTAAACCTTCCATCCAATTACTAAATTGTTTCATTTGTAAATTCCAAAAGCCAATATAAAGAAATAGTAGTGGTAAAAAAGCACTTGTGAATTTAACCAAATATTAACCAATTATTCCCCTTTAAGGGGGCATGGCAGGGGGTGTGTCCTATGCCTACATACTTTTGCTAATAGGTGTCCCTCATTCCAATCTCAGAAAGTTGGGAGGTATGCAGAAGGTAAGGTACTGGGCAGATCACCAGGTGAAAACAGAGGGTAAAAAGCAGTGGCGGCTGGTGCATTGGGGGGCGCAGGGGCGCCGCCCCGCCATCCATGCATCCAGCCCCCTAATCTACATGCAGGGCGCCGGACACATGGATTCCAATAGGGTTTTCTTTTTTTTCTGACGCACGTGATTAGAGCCAGAGGCTCTAATAGGTTTCATAAAAAGCGAATTAATATTTGCTATTGTCACACGGATCCTCCTCCTGGCCAATCAGGAAGCGGGTCCTGAGACCCGTTTCCCGATTGGCCGAAAGGCGAAGACATGCCATTGGCCAAGGAAGAGGAGGGAGGACTCGAGGAGATGCAGAGGACTGAAGAGAAGCCGACGCTGCCGCTGCTGCCTGCCTGCCCTCCACGGTGAGTGAGCCGCTGACCGGGGGGGTGGACTATTGGGACTTTTCTTGAAATTGGGCGATAACAAGAACCTAAGGCAGTCAAATGTGCACCTCATGGCACAAGGAGACCTAATCTTGCTGGGAATGGTGGTGGGTACCCAAACACTCTGATTACTTGCCCAACAGAGGGCAAATACTTGCTTTTCACATATCTGCCCATTTCATTGTGCAGTATCTTCTCACATTTTCAAAATTGTCCAGTGTTCTGAGAAAATTCCAGCCTCATATCTCCAGCAGATCTGGAGTTAAAGGTCTCTTTCCTCACCCCATTGGGGCTTTTCTTCAAATTGGGCGATAACAAGAACCTAGAGCAGTCAAAAGTGCTCTTCATGGCACAAGGAGTAGGGAGTGTGGGCTGGTGTGTGTGTGTGTGTGGGGGGGGGGGGGGTTATGGTGTGGTCCGTCTGCCGCATACCCCCCCCCCCCCGGCCTGTGGAGCACCAGTCGCCACTGGTAAAAAGCTTAAAAAAAATGAATGCAGCCATCACATCTAATAATTGGTAAGTTGCAATATTTTACATTTTTGGTTTTGGGTTTATTATCTCTTTAATATCAGTTGAGAAAATACAGTAAAACAGTGCTGCTCTAAAAGCATGAAATATGATTAGATTGACTCACCATATAAAGTGCCATATATAAACACTGAATAATTAAAGCGGAGTTCCGGCCTCAAATACCTTTTTTAACTAAAAATACCCCTATAATACTAATCCATCGCCCTTTACAGAACCGCTATTCTCATACTTACAAGGTGTACAGTATTGGATTTTAGTCAAAATCTTACTTTTAAAAACGCTGTCTGGGCGCGGCCATCTTGGATGTGGGTATCTGAAGCCGCAGTGTAATCTGCTGTGTCCTTCTTCCTGATTCCAGGGAGTGTTCTGGGAGTTCTTCCTGATTCCAGCCTCCTGGGAGTGATGACAAAAAGCTCCCAGGATGCAATGCAAAGGCGGAAGTGATGTCGGCGGCCGCGGCCACAGAGGGGGGAGAAGGAGGAAGTACAATCAAAAATGCCCTGAAAATAAGGTAAGGGACACCCGAAAAAAATTGATAATGCCCAATTTTTGATCAGCATAGCGAGCACTCCAGGAATCACTAAAGTTGCAAATTAGGCCGGAACTCCGCTTTAATAGTGTAATATCACCTAAAATGCATCGTGCAAACCTGTGCAAAATAACGAAAAATGGTTCAGTGTATACTTCCTTGAAAGTGCAAAATCAACCAATCAAAAATTATATAAATAATATCCAAATCAGGAATGAAATTCACATCCACAGTGCGATATCACGTAAAGTGCATAGTGCAACACTGCGCAAAAATAGAAAAATTTGTTCTGTGTATATTTCCTTAAAAGTGCAAAGTCCACACTTTAAAAATTACATAAATAAGGTCCAAATCAGAAATTCAATTTGTGTCCACAAGAAATATTGCATGTTCCGAAGTGAAAGGAAATCACCACTAGTGCATCAATCACCAAGGGGAGAAGTCAGGAGCGCTTACCAGAAGTAATAGACTCTACTGCCAATAGCAAAGAGTCTTACAGGCGGTAGGCTAAAAGCTTTAGTGCGACCCTTGGTTGTCAGCGCCTCTTCTGATCGCTCAAGTGCTCAAAATATAAAGAATTTCCACATAGCGTAATACCTTCAAAGATTTCCAATTTTATTAAAAGTAGAAAACTTACAATTTCCATGTAAATATAAGGCATCCAAATTGTGATCACATAAGGTCTTCAATAGGCACAATATCATAGAATAGGCTCAGTCCAACCTGATGTATGTTTCATCCAGAAGAAAGATAACAAAAAGAGGGGCTCACCGACCTAGTGCATTACCACTAAAAACATTTATTAAAATAGTAAAATGCATAAAATATACACACAAAAATAGTGTGATAATACACACATATCAACAATCCGCTTCTCGGCCTTTTGGCTAAGATCAAGTGTAGTATCTGTTCTTATCAGTTGGTATGGGCCTTAGCTAGTACCAGTATGACCGAAACCCGGAGCGCTCTGAGTATTGAGGTATGGGGAGTAGGTCATCTGGGAAAGCATGTGGGGCCCGCCGCCTTCTGATTCGAATGGGTTGAACTGGCCTAACCAGTTTGAAGGGGGCAGGAAAGCCGGTTCAGGGGGCCGGTGGAACTGCTCCTGGATGTAATGGGCTGAGGAACAGGATGGCGAGGGGAGGGCTTTCTCCTCCTGGGTTTCGATCTGGCCTTGTAAAAGGCCTGTCCCCAGTGGTAGGTAAGCTCTCTCTAAGCTGTCCAGGTTCTGATGTCTGCTGGTGGGGTTAGGCTACACTCGGTCTGGCCGGGGGCTGAGATTGAAAAAGCCCGTAGTGTAAGTGCCCCTGGGGTGGCAGCCCAGGGGTGCCTTAATTTCTCACTGGTGAGGGGCAGCTCCCTGTGAGTTTTTTCGGCACCTTGGTCACTGCACTATGCACACCTTTTTCGCACCTGCCTCTTGGGACAGGCCTTTTGGCTTGCACCAGAGGAATTTTTTATTCCGGCTGGAAGGCCTGCCTTGGTTCCTCACATGGCACCATTGCACTTTCCCCACTTCCCCTTCTCCACTTCTTTGTTTTGTCTGTCTTTTTCTTTGGAAGTCCGTCACCTGCACTGTCACCTTTGTTTTCTTTATTTGCACAGACTGGAGTGTGTGGGTCCTCGGGCCCAGCCTTAAGTCTTGGGAGGGGGTGGATATGGCCTTTTGGCTTAGTTCGCCCTCTCCCATGGGGTCTCCCTTCGGGGGAGCCCTACTTAGTACTCGGTGGGGGCTGTTTCGGCAGTCCCCCTGAAGAACGGGGTCGGTCTGGTTTCGGCCAGACAGACCATGAGTACCTTATGTCCCTGTCAGGAGTCTTGCGCCCCGGGGGATTGAGGTTTTGGGTCCTACCTCTTCGGAGGGAAGACCATACGTTGTCGCACACCCTGTGCTTTTTTGTGTTACTCACTTTGTGTGTGTGCACTTTTTTATGCACCGGGTGGAGTCTTTTGAGTGTGTTGCACACGCTACGGGCTTAAAAAAAAAAAAAAAAAAAAAAAAAAAAATCCTATAAATAAGTAAAGATGTCTCAAAGGTGGCCAGGCACTGCGTAATGCGGAACGGCGTGCGGTGAAACGCACGGAGCTGCTGTAGCTTAGGCTGACGTGTTTCGAGGGCGAACCCCCTTCCTCAGAGCCAAGAAATGCTGTACGTTTCATCCAACTGGACTTCATCTGGGGTATTTTTCTACATAAACACCTCTTATCAGCCTGTTGTGCCAGTACATGTAATCAGGCCGGGTTCACATACAGTATGTGTGGCCTCGGGTTTGTGCCTGGGGTCCGCTGTGTGCCTGTTCACCGCTTCAGGTGTGATTCATATCTGAATATTTGCCTGAATTCGCACCTGAACTGGACCCAAACCCGCACAGGACCCATTTTCAATCCGGACCACGGCTGACCCGGACATGTGTGAACCGACTCCACTGAGAGTCGGTTTCCCTGCATCCAATTCACATATGTTTGAACCCGGCCTTAATCTGGATTTGAAAGCAGGCATTATGAGATGATTCCAGTATATGTACCAGTGCCTGGACACTCCAAAATCCTTAGGTGCCTTATCTTAAATTCACCAGCGGAAGCTGAGATCTGGCTCAACTATACAACTTGCGTCTCATTATTGGTCTGTCAGAGTGATGGGCTGTCTTACTAACAGATTGCGCCCGTCACGATAATAGATCCCAGGACCCCAGTGCTGCAAGGCAGGAGGCCAACTATTCAGTGCCATTTTAAGAGCATTAAAGGGCCCCTGGGCAATGCAGTGCACTGGGGCCCCGCCTACACAATCACCCACAAGAATAAAAATGCAAATTATTGATAAGGTGATATTTATTGGTACAGCAGTGCCATGCTAATGACAGCTTCCAAGTTGGGTGGCTGGGTCCGGTGAATACACACATTGACGGGAGTCAGACTCGACTGTCCTGTATGTGCCTGTTCCCGTGGAGGTGGACAGGCATTCCTGCAGTTGTGGGCTCCCCCTCCACAACCAAAGTGTCCTGACAGCAGCGCAGGATTGACAGGCGTTTGCCACCTGCTAGGGCTGGCTTGCTGGGAAGGGGGGGGGGGCTCCCTGGGGCAGTGGGGCCCCCCGGGCAAGTGGGGCCCCCGGGCAACTGCCCAGCGTGCCCATTCGGTAAGATGGCCCTACAACTATTAGCAGAACTGTAATGATAACAGTAAGATAAACGCTGGGTTTTATGAGGGTCCCCTCAAACTTGCATATATGCATTAATGCTTGTGTTTTTGTACATTGAGGTGAACTACATTAGTGCAGCTCGTTCATTTTGAATGTGATGCAAATACACGGAAAAACATACCTACAACATTTCCTGCAATGTAATGCACCACAAAGTACAATATTTGCTTTCTGGTGCATTATAGCACAGGTGTATTGGCAGCTAATAGATACCTGTGCTGAGAGAAACATGGAGTCAGCTTGTGCTGGCCTGCCTCTGAAAATGACAGTTGTTTGGCTTCAATACTTTCTGAGTCACTGACTTGGAACAAGTATGCAGATCAGGAAAGTCAGTGACGTCAGAGCTTCCTATCTGCATGACTGTTCCTGGTCAGTGATTCACAAAGGTACTGAAACCACTGATTCAGCATGTCACTAGGCAGCTAGCATTTTCAGGAAGAGCAGTCAGCAATGACAACCTACTTACAGTATTTGATCAGTACAGGTTTTCTTGAAGGAAAAGGCTTCCTAACTCCCTGGAGCAGTGGTATGGACACCATTGCTCCTCTATGCATAAATATTGTTTTGGGTCAACTTACTTTAAGGTGACCAGATTTTTCAAATGAAACCTGGGGACATTTTTTTATTTTTTTATTGACAAATGGTAAGCATATTTCTCTCAAATTATATATGTAGTGTATGAGGTATGTGTTTGTGGAATGATTGTATGATATATACTTTATCTCTCAAATTTCGTCCATGAGATAAAAAAAAAAAGATACTTCTTTTTGAGAATTTTTTGAGATATGACTACCAAATGTTATGAAGATAATATAGAGAAAAACAGAGTGCAGAGTTCAGGAGTGTGTTACATAAAGAATGCAGGGCTCAGCTGTGCCCATCTATGCAGCCTGACCAGTGCTCAGCAAAGCAGCCTTACCAGTGCCCAGCAATGCAGCCTCACCAGTGCCCATCCAATGCAGCCTTACCAGTGGCATCCAATGCAGCCATACCAGTGCCCATCCAATGCAGCCTGACCAGTGCCCATCCAATGCAGCTTGGCCAGTGCCCATCCAATGCAGCTTGGCCAGTGCCCATTCAATGCAGCCTGACCAGTGCCCAGCAATGCAGCCTGACCAGTGCCTAGCAATGCACCCTGACCAGTGCCCATCCAATGCACCCTGACCAGTGCTCATCCAATGCAGCCTGACCAGTGCCCATCTATGCAGTCTGACCAGTGCCCATCTATACACCCTGACCAGTGCCAAGCAATGCAGCCTAACTAGTGCCCAGCAATGCAGCCTCCCCAGTACCCAGCAATGCAGCCTGATCAGTGCCCAGCAATGTAGCCTCACCAGTGCCCAGCAATGCAGCCTGACCAGTGCCCAGCAATGCAGTCTCACCAATGCCCAGCAATGCAGTCTAACCAGTGCCGAGCAATGCAGTCTGACCAGTGTCCAGCTATTCAGCCTGACCAATGCCCATCCAACGCAGCCTGACCAGTTCCCATCTATGCAGCCTGACCAGTGCTCAGTAATGCAGCCTTAACCAGTGCCCAGCAATGCAGCCTGACCAGTACCCATCCAATGCAGCCTCACCAGTGCCCAGCAATGCAGCCTCACCAGTGCCCAGCAATGCAGCCTTACCAGTGACCATCCCATGCAGCCTGACCAGTGCCCAGCAATGCAGCCTCACTAGTGCCCATCTATGCAGCCTCACCAGTGCAGGGGATCAGAGAGAGGAGGAGAGCCAGCCAGATCATCACACAGGCCAGCGTCACCCGCTGTGTCAGCTTTCATTTGAATCGATGGGCACCAGCCGTCACACAAGTCCCGCCTCCTGGATCGGGTCCCACCTATGATAGATAGCATTGGACATGTGTGCTGTCTAATAAAGAAGCCAAACCAGGAGGCAGGACTCTGGGTGATGGCAGGCGCCCACCCAGTGATTTTAATGAAAGCTGACACAGCGGGTGATGCCGGCCTGAAACCCCCCTTAATGTGTGGCATCTGGGGCGGCCCGCCCCCCGTTGGTATGCCAGTGGCTTCGGCACCCCCCTCTACCTCAGCACCAGGCCACGATCGGCCCTGCATCTAGCGCAGTCCCTGCAATCTGGGGTCAAATCCGGGGGGAGACTGGCTCTGGAGACAGTGTCCCCAGTCTGGGGACCGTCCCTGAAACCTGGGAACATCTGGTCAACGCACCTTACCTGAAACTGCTCTTTTTATTACACGACCCCTGTGTGCAGTAACACATGCTGTAGTACCACCCCAACACCAGAATTCCTCAATCTTTTTACCTTGTAGGAACCCTGGTAAAATAACTGTCAGGTCTTAGGAAACCCCTGGTAAAAATGAATGGCCTAACATCTCATAGTACTTTAGCCTGATCAGGAGGTTACAAAAAATTGTTATTAAAAAAAATAATGTGTTGTACCGAGAGCAACCTTTCCCAACTTTTACCCCTGCCAATAATTACAATCTTCACAGCTTATGGTACCTTGGTAAGGTGGTCAATGGGAAGAATGCTTCTTATTTTGGTGGTCAGTGGGAAGAATGCTTCTAGTGTAGCACCTTCTAATGTGGTAGAAGTGTATATAGTGGTTAGAGTAGGTAAATTGTTTGGCTTGGCTGGCAGCCAAGCCTGCGTTGAATTTGGGTGAGTGATTCAGGGAAGCTGGCTGACTCACCAGGCAGCACCTCTGGTACCTCCTCTACTTTCTGGAACATTAGAGAAGTTCCAGAAGAATGGGAGGGAGGTTAGGAGGAGCTGCCTGGAGTATTGAAGGGGGCCAGAGCCAATCCCCAGCAACTGGTCTGGCAGGGGATAGGCCCCTCTTTTATACTCAGGGTTAGCCCAGTAGGGGCAGTGGTGTCAGGTGGAAGATTGGAGATGGAGTGCTGAGGAGGCTGTCAGAGGCCCTTGAGAGTCCCCCCTAGTCTGGGGGGGGGGGGTTACCTCAGGCTTTGGGCTCAGGTGCTGGAGGGATCCTCTACAACACATGGAGGAGTCCTGTCCTGAATGCAGCTGCAGGGCTCTAATGAGGAAAGTTGCTGGGTCTGCATCCCTTTAGACGTGTTCCTATTGGGAGTATCTAACCAAAAATTACATTTTTGTTACAGGGGATGCCAGAAATCTGGCTTGTATCTTAGGCAGACTTCTGGGAAAATTGGTGAGCCAATCACACAAGCAGGAAATTATGTTTCTGGGATGTGGTCAGTACACATTCTGTGAACAGAACAGCTCCAGGTAGCCACAGTGCTGGGACATGGTCATGTAGAGCCCAGGACGAACATCTGCCCCCCCTCCCCTAAGATATATAAGCATTATGTGTCAACGAAAATCCCCCTAAAAAACACTGAGCAATAATCTGCATGCTTACCCCCTAAGCATAAATTCCCCCTCCTCCCAGTACAAATCCACCCCTCTGCTGAAACCCCCCCTCTCAGCACAAATCTTTGCCCCCCCCCCAAAAAAAAGGAAATTCACCCCCCTCCCAGCAAAATTCCTCTACTCCTAAAATGCCCCCTCCTAGTACATATCTTCTCTACCCACACACTTCAAATCCCCCTCCCAGCACAAATTCCCCCCAAATTTTCCCTCTTAGAACAATATTTACCCCCTGCAGCTCCCAAACTCCCCCTTCCAACACAAATCTCCTCCCCTCCAATCTCCTTATGGAACACCCCACCTCACAGTGCCCAGGACAGCTGTCCCTTCTGCCCACCACTTGTCCTGGCCCTGGGTAGCCATATTGCATTGCATTTTCAGAAACTTACAGTGGCTGCATATTGAAAAGGAAAGTTTTTTTTTATAAAAATGTTTTAATAACATTCAATTACAATATGATTTGTGTCACAATTGTATAGGCTATATTGTCTTTTCTTGATGTGCTGATTTTTCTCCCCACAAAAGTGGAGTTACCCTTTAAGGAAAAAATAATAAATGCACATATTTTTGCAGGAAAAACAATGTGCATTATTATTTTTTCACCGGGGGAACCTGAAAAGCATTACACCTGCCATTAGTGGGTCACAGTGCAATGTTAGGCTCCTGCAGACATTTCCTCCAGCTTTCTGCCTGTGAAAAGTGTTGATGGACTATTAGTGCGCTGATCAGCACACTCCTAATTCATTGAGAACAACAGGCTGTCTGCCACGGTGGCATACGGCACTTGTCGTTTATTTAACCACAGATCCCTGTGAATGAAGGATGCCCTTAATATGGATGTAACATGTTCCTAAAGGTGAATTTAATCACTTAACCTCCAGAATCTCCATGACCAGAGCATTTCTGCACTGTGCTACTTTGACTGGCAATTGCTCAGTCATGCAACACTTTACCCAATTGAATTGTATATCATTTTTTTCACACAAATAGAGCTTTCTTTTAGTGGTATATTTAGTCACCACTGGGTTTTTTTTTTTATTACTTGCTATATAAACGAAAAAAAGACCAAACATTTAAAAAAAATAAAAATAAAATAAGTTTTTCTTAGTTTCTGTTATAAAATTTCGGAAACAAATAATATTCCTTAAAAAATTTAGGCCAAAATGTATTCTACTACATTTCTTTCATAAAAATACCCAAATTAGTGTATATTATTTAGTCTGTGTGAAAGTCCACAAACTATGGTATATACTGTATATTTGAAAATTGATTAACCACTTTACCACCGGAGGATTTTGCTATCTTACGTCCAGGCCACTTTTTGCGATTCAGCACTGTGCAAATTTAACTGACAATTGCGCGGTCATGCAACGCCGTACCCAAACGAAATTTAGATCCTTTTTTTCCCCACAAACAGTGCTTTCTTTTAGTGGTATTTGATCACCTGTGTGATTTTTACTTTTTGCGCTATAAACAAAAAAAAAGCGAAAATTTTGAAAAAATAGCAATATTTTTGACATTTTTTTATATGAAATTCCCCCCAAAAAAATGTAAAAATCTAAATTTTTTTATCATTTTAGGCCAATTTGTTTTCTGCTACATATTTTTGGTAAAAAAAAAATCGCAATAAGCGTATTTTGATTGGTTTGCGCAAAAGTTATTGCGTTTACTAACTAAGGGAAAGATTTCTGTCATTTTTGGTGTTTTTTTTTTAACGAGTAATGGCGGAGATCTGCAATTTTTATTGCGGGACTGCGACATTGCGGTGGACAGATCGGACCCTTGACTGCCATTTTTGACACTTTTGGGGGTACCAGTGACATTACTACAGTAATCAGTGCTATACATATGCACTATTACTGTAAAAATGACACTGGCAGGGAAGGGGTTAATTTTTATTGGTGATCAAGGGGTTAATGTATGCCTGGTGCTTACTAACCTGTGTGGGGGGAGGTGACTGAGTGACATAGGGACAGATCACAGGTTCAGCTATGCTGAGCCCTGCAATCTGACCCTGCCTGTTACTTAGGAGATCCGCCCGCTTTGTTTACACAAGCAGGCGGATCTCCACACTCGATTCCCCAACGATCGGGGAAGAGCGGCGGTGATCACCGCTGCTCCTCCCCTGGCCCGACTCCCGCTGTAACTGAATACAGCGGGAGCGAGCCTCTGGTGGCGCGCGCGCGCCGCCAAGAGAGGGGTATGTCTGGTGACGTAGGTCGCCAGACGATAACGAACCACTTTTTCGCAGTACAGTCAACGTGACTGGTCGGCAAGTGGTTAATCTTGATGTCTTGACGGCCTTTCTCATGTCAAGAGGCACTAAAATGGCAGGACAGTACAAATACCCCCCCCCCCCCCAAATGACCCCTTTTTGGATAGTAGATAGTCCAGGGTATTTAGTAAGAGGCATGGTGAGTTTTTTGAAGTTGTACTGTAATTTTGTTTTTTCAACGTTTTTGGGAAAATTAAATAAAATTAAATAACATTTAGGGTTTTTTCAAAATTTTTTTTTTCTTTTACATATTGTCACCAGTACAGTGCAGCGTCATCATATGACTGGTGTGGTGGTGATCAGTAATGCTGAAAAATAGATAATTTGTTATCAAATGTTTTTAACCTTTTTTTTTTTTGTTTCTTTTTTACAATTTTTTTTTTTTTACATACTCTTATCAGAACAGTTCAGTATCACCATAGTGACAGTGTACTACTCTGGGGGTGATTTTTTACACTGTTATTGCTGGTTACAGTGATGATCACTGTAACAGCATTCATCTGAACTGTCATAAATGGCTTTCATTCATGACCCATTGTTTACTAGTGTGATGCTGTGATTGGCATACAGCTTTCACATGGTACAGGGTGCTGTGATTGGCCCAGGTACCATGTGATCATTGGTAAACAATCACAGATCACACACAATGATGTCAGCAGCAGTTGCAGAGCGCGCTACTGCGCGACCCAAGGGAGGCGCATATGCATCACAATGGCCTGGGGAAGTCGCCCACCAGCAGTAAATGTACCGCTGGCAGTCAGCAAGTGGTTAAAAACTTTACAAGTGGTTGTAAACATTAACAATACTCATAACAAGTAATCTACCTGGTTTTAAAGGGAAACTCCAGTCAAAAAATAAATTTTTCCTATTAATAGTATGTTAAATATCTTTATCTTTGATATTATTCATTTTCTGGCTAGATGCTTGTGTAGCTTAGAAAGTCTTATCTATGCTGGACAATCAGCTTCTTCCTGTTCTTCACTGACAATGCTATCTCCCTTTATCTGAATTTGCTAAGCTGTCTTTCACTTCCTGAATAGGTTGTCGGTCTTTCTTAGACATAAAGAACAAAGGAACATTTTTGAAAGTTTAGAAGGCTACAGATCCATTTCTATTGCTCAATACATGCGAGTAATGAGTTTTAGGCTGCGTTTCCACTGGTGCGACTTGTCATGCAACTTTGGACACAAAGTCGCATGACAAGTCACAGCACATTGATTTCAATGACACCCGTTCCCATCTATGCCACTTTGAAAATCAGCGACTTTGAAAAGGTGCCTGTACTACTTTGATGCTACTTTGATCCAGAGAGTGTAAAGTTGGATCAAAGCTGCACTCAAAGTCACAGTCTAAATCGCACAATTTAAAGAGTCGCACTAGTGGAAATGTAGCCACTAGGCTAGAGTGCGACTTTGGAATGTGACTTTGATGCAACTTTAATCCAACTTAAAGTGGAGTTCCACCCTAAAATTTTACTTTGGTCCATCTTCTTGCCCTGGGTCACCTCAGCGGCCACGGCCCGTCGTCACTTCCTGGCTTGCAATGATTCCTGGGAGCTGAACGTCATCGCCGTGCACCGTTAGTTCCGGTGCAGGCGCGTCATACCTTGCTAAACAGCTTCTGGGCAGGGATGACGCTGCCGGAACCCCCAGAATTGACGGCGGGGCCGGTGCAGTGCATCGTGGGACCGAAGAGGACAGAAGAGGACGCAGAAGAGGATCGCGCTGGCTTCAAGCTGCCAACACCTGAGATGGCAGCGCTGGACAATACATTTTTAAGGTAAGTATTTCTTCTTGCAGGTAAGTGCGACACAGGACAGTTCAGAGGCTATCCATTGTAGAATGCTCTAGCCCTGACTGTCCCGGGGGTATTTTTATGTATTTTTTTTTTGTTTTAGGTGGAACTACGCTTTAAGCAAAAAAACTTTGGGTGTCCCAGGGTATAACCCGCCCGCAATATATAAGCTGGGAGGTGTGTATCACCTACTGATTTTCATACCGAGCGGTCAATTTGTAGACCGGGGAGCCCAGCAACCGATCAATCGTGATCAAAACCCAAAACTCAAAGAAGTTGCAAAGTATGGTTCAACACTGGTTTGTGAAAAAATGCAAAAGTACTTTATTGAGGAAATAAACATTAAAAGCCAAACACAATATGGTGCCTGGTCGTGACAAGAAGACCTGTGAAATCTCTCCCAAATAAGCACATGTCCACACTCAATAAAACACACCAAGAGCTCAAAGTCACTCCACCCCACACCCAGAGCCACACCACCCCATACACTAAGCCAGCTGCATTGTTTCTGCACCGGATAGGCGATCAAAGTGGGAACATGTTCCATATAGATGACTGTATGAGCTGAACAGAACCTCTACTGTAGTTACTGACTGAACATATAGAGCATATCCCTTGGCCAGAATTCAGGCTGTAAGGGTTTTCCAGCCCTTAAATGGGAGGTTGTATAGAACACGGCAATGAATAGATATGAGGTGGCTTCCTGAAAAGAGTCCATGTAAGTGTCCTGGCCCCTTATTATGAACAATTGCAGTATCGTGTCCAGACTGGCCAGGGTCCAGTAAGAGACACCTTTCAACATGGGTTTTAATCCAACTTTACACTCGCTGAAACAAAGTCGCATCAAAAGTTGCATCAAAGTAGTGGAGGTACCTTTTCAAAGTTGCTGATATTTAAAGTCTCATAGATGGAAATGCGTGCCATTAAAATCAAGGGCTGTGACTTGTCAAGCGACTTTGTGTTTCCAAAGTTGCATGACAAGTCGCACTAGTGGAAACATAGACTTAGTGTGGTTGTCTGTACTATGATGATTGTAGACTGTGAGCTGAGACCCCAGAACACTTCCAGCTACACTCACATTAATGATTGCAGGGGAGAATTTAAGGTATTAGGCTGGACTTCCGCTTTAAGGTTATTAAGTTTTGTCATATTTATTATGTTAGAATGATTCGTTTTCGGAATTCGTTTCATATTTTCGGATTTGTTTTGTATATCCATTGCCCCAGTCGATTCGTATTTTTGGAAGTTGTTTATCTTGTTTCACCTTTATACCTTACTGTAACTATTTATTGTATTATGTTTTCATTTCATATGTATTATGTAGTGCATTTTTTAAAACTCGCCCTACTAGAATAAAAACAAATGTATCCGAATCAATTCGCAACATTCTTTATTTTACATTTTTAGAATGTGTTAAACATTAACAAAAGGCACAAACTATGCATCCTGTTGCCCGAAGGAATACAAAGGAATTCATTGTTTTCATTATAATTTATTTTGGATTTGTTGAAATTTGTTACTGCTGTAATTCTGAGATTCAGATACAACTCTCACATTTCATCCAAATTTCATATCATAATGAAACGAATCACACATGTCTACATGAAGTTCTCTCGGACAGAACAGAAAAATAAATTATGCATTGTGCGCCATGGCGCAAAACGGGCATAGTCACTGAGAGGGTCTTAAAGGGGATTGAACAGAATCTATCTCTGCTGTATACAATGCACACATATACAGCAGTTCTTGTACCCACAAAATACTAATTACTGTGCCAAAATTGACAGTCTCACAGACACAAATAAACCTCAGGACAAAGAATAATTTTTTTATTTTTTTCTAATTAAACGTTTCTATTACATATGTCCTCCCTCAGTGTCCACAGATTGCCACCACCTTACATGAGTGCCCCCAGAGTGCCACCACAATACATTAGTGACCCCAGAGTGCCACCATCTTACATCAGTGCTGCCAAAGTGCCACCACTTTACATCAGTCTCCCCAGAGTGCCACCACCTTATATCAGTGTCCCCAGAGTGTCACATCCTTATGTCAGAGCTGCCAGAGTGTTGTCCCCTTTCATCAGTGTCCCCAGAGTACTACTGCTTTACATCAGGTTTCCCATTGTGTCACCACCTTACATTAGTATCCCCAGGATGCCACCTCCATAAATCCCAGTTGCCCCACCTTACATCAGTGACCCCAGAGTGCCCCCCACCTGACATCAGTGTCCCCAGAGTGCCACCACTTAAGTCAGGGTCCCCAGAGCCTCTTTCCTTACATTAGGAGCCCCAGAATAAACCCTGGTTGAGAATGCCTGCTCTGGAGGAACCCTGGTTGAGAATGGCTGCTCTGGAGGAACCCTAGTTGGGAATTGCTGCTCTGAAGGAACCCTGGTTGGGAATGGCTGCTCTGGAGGAACCCTGGTTTGGAATGGCTGCTCTGGAAGAACCCTGGTTGGGAAGGGCTGCTTTGAAGGAATCCTGGTTTTAAATGGCTGCTCTAAAGAAACCCCCAGTTGAGAATGGCTGCTTTGGAGGAACCCGGGTTAAGAATGGCTGCTCTGGAGAAACTCTGGTTGGGAATGGCTGCTTTGGAGGAACCCTGGTTTTGAATGGCTGCTCTGGAGGAACCTTGGTTGAGAATGGCTGCTCTTGAGGAACCCTGGTTGGAAATAGCTGCTCTGGGGGAACCCTGGTTGGGCATGGCTTTTCTGAAGGACCCTGGTTGTAAATGGCTGCTCTGGAGGAACCCTGGTTGAGAATGGCTGCTCTGGAGGAACCATGGTTGGGAATGGCTGCTCTGGAAGAACCCTGGTTGGGAATGGCTGCTCTGGTGGAACCCTGGTTTTGAATGGCTGCTCTGAAGAAACCCCCAGTTGAGAATGGCTGCTCTGGAGGAACCATGCTTGAGAATAGCTGCTCTGAAGGAACTATGGCTGAGAATGCTTGCCCTGGAGGAACCCTGGTTGGGAATGGCTGCTCTTGTGGAACTCTGGCTGAGAATGGCTGCTCTGTAGGAACTCTGGTTGAGAATGCCTTCCCTGGAGGAACCCTGGTTGAGAATGCCTGCCCTGGTGGAGCTCTGGCTGAGAATGGCTGCTCTAGAGGAACACTGGTTTTAAATGACTGGTCTGGAGGAACCCTGGTTGGGAATGGCTTCTCTGAAGTAACCCTGGTTGGGAATGGCTGTTTTGGAGGAACCCTGGTTTAAATGGCTGCTCTGAAGTAATATCCAGTTGAAAATTGCTGCTTTGGAGGAACCCTGGTTGGGAATGGCTGCTCTGGAGGAATCTTGGTTAAGAATGGCTGTTCTGGAAGAACTCTGGTTATGAATGGCTGCTCTAGAGGAACCCTGGCTGGGAATGGCTGTTCTGAAGGAACCCTGGTTGGGGATAAATGCTCTGGAAGAACCCTTGTTGGGAATGGCTGCTCTAGAAGAACCCTGGTTGGGAATGGCTGCTCTGGAGGAATCCTGGTTTTAAATGGCTGCTCTGAAGAAACCCCCAGTTGAAAATGGCTGCCTCGGTGGAACCCTGGTTGAGAATGGCTGCTCTGGAAGAATCCTGGTTAAGAATGGCTGCTCTGGAGGAACCCTGGTTTTGAATAGCTGCTCTGAAGAATACCCCAGGTGAGAATGGCTGCTTTGGAGGAACCCTGGGTGAGAATGGCTGCTTTGGAGGAACCCTGGGTGAGAATGGCTGCTCTGGAGGAACCCTGGTTTGGAATGGCTGCTCTGGAGGAATCCTGGTTTGGAATGGCTACTTTTGAAGAGCCCTGGTTGGGAATGGCTGCTCTGGAGGAACCCTGTTTTTGAATGGCTGCTCTAAAGAAACCCCCAGTTGAGAATGGCTGCTCTGGAGGAACCATGCTTGAGAATAGCTGTTCTGAAGCAACTATGCCTGAGAATGCTTACACTGGAGGAACCCTGGTTGGGAATGGGTGCTCTAGAGGGACCCAGGTTTTAAATGGCTGCTTTGAGGGGAACCCTGGTTTTGAATGGCTGATTTGGAGGAATCCTGGTTTTGAATGGCTGCCCTGAAGAAACCCCCTATTTGAGAATGGCTGCTCTGGAGGAACTCAGGTTTTGAATGGCTGATTTTGAGGAACCCTGGTTTTGAATGGCTGCCCTGAAGAATCCCCTAGTTAAGAATGGCTGCAATGGAGGAACCCTGGTTAAGAAAGGTTTCTTACACCATGTTCTCATCACCTAAGATGATGTCATAATGGATGTGGAGACAACAGTAACATACTAACCTATCACAATACAGGCAGATGGTGTAGTAGTAGTATTAGTGCAGCAGTGTGCTGTAGCAGTGCCCGAACATTGTGGGTGGGGGAGGGGGTGCTCAGATCCTCCAAGTAGCAGTGCTGCAGTCACACAAACAGTGCTGAAACATGGAAATTAGTGACAGGCACAGTGGGTGAAATGGACTCCCTGTGACACTCTATGGGGAATGGTATTACAATGTAGCACACCACTGCAGATCAGTGATACAACAGAGGAAGGATGGAGACATGGGACACTGCAGTGATAAAGCAGGGATCCTCAATGCTGCTGCAGGCGATGCACCCTCTTAGTAAAATGTTAATAACGATCGGTAAGGTGCAGCAGTAGAAAATGATGTCTGATAATGTGCTCCAGGGTGGATGTGCAGCAATGGTTAATGCTGAGCACACTGTCGCCTTGTATGTGCAGTGAGAGGCGCTTCAGCACTTTGGACAGCTCCTGACTCTGCTGCCCAGACTGGGTGACACATCTCTGCATCTACAGCTGGCACTCTACATCCCTCTGACTCAACAGCGCCCCCTACAGCTGACCCGAACTTCTCTCACTTGCAGCCCTCCCTATTCCCTTACCCTACCTTTCCCCCCTCTACCTGCACTCTTCTCCACCTTGTACCCCTATGCCTTCTTTTGAACCCTTCCCCCCTAAGCTTCATTTCTGTCTTCCTTCCTCATCCTCTCCTCTCCCTCCCCCATCCTTCTCCTCCTTTCCTCCATCCATAGAAACTCCTGTGGGTTTGGCAGGCCAGCTGCTGCAGTGATTGGCCTGAGGCTATCATGTGTAGTTCAGGCTCAGCAGCTAGCTAGGAGAAAATTGCATATTACACCTGCACCTTTCCCCTACAAAGCTTAGAAAGCTGTCTGTCTGTCTGTCCTACCAGCCTTTTATTATTCTGGGCTGTCTGGGTCTTCATCCTTTTTTTTTTTTTTTGCATCAGCTGTCATTTTCACCTAAGTGTTCAGGAGATCCATTCTAGGCAGCAGACCTTTTAGCATTGCAAAGAACTGGAGGAGTGGTGGTGGTGGTGGTGGGGGGGAGTGGAGTAGAGGACTGCAGCATCTCTCTCCCCACCTTCTTCCTCAGTCTCTCTCTCTCCTCTCCTCTCCCCCTCCCCTCTTTTTATTGCTCTCTCTTCCTCCTCTCTGCTGCTGTAAAGGATTGATACTTAAGCTGCTACCATCCCAGACTGGACCCTCACTGGAACCCATTTTTTTATTTTATTTTTTTTTTAAGGCATGGGTACAGTGAGGTGGTATCTAGAAGCCATTGACCCTACTAAGCCCAGCAGCTTCTCACCAACCCACCCTCATTTCATGGCTTTGTTAGTCAAGTGCCCGACGTGAATCCTTTTTTTTTTCCCCCCAGTCTCCATATGTCATCGCGGCGAAATCGTGAGGTTCTCCAAGACTCCCCCATACTCTGAATCCTGCCTGATCTTCCCTCCTCTCGCTTGTAGTTCCCCCCCACCTCTTCTTTCCTCTCTCACCCACCCTCTCCTCCTCCCACCACCCCGGACGGATTGCAGGATCTTGAAAGATGCAGCTTTGCAAACGGTAGCTCTGGAAACGACAGAGCGCGCAGAGGGAGAGGGTCCGCACCGCAAGAGCCCCCTCATACCTTTTTTTTTATTTTTTATTTATTTTTTTTAATTTTTAGAGACGGGGGGAGAAAAAAAAAAAAAAGGTGGCAAAGGGGGGAGAGAATGACTGATTTCTTCATTTTTCACCTGTAATTTTTTTATACACATATCTCTATTTTTTTGCCTGCGATTTGGACTTGCTTGCATGAAGAGCCTGTATCAATTTCTGTATGTATATAGACTCAGATCTTTGGACATGTTAAGGGGTGAACGTTTTCTCTACTCGATGTACAACTCTTGAGTCAAGCCCCTCTCAGTCTATTTAGCTGTCTGTCTTTTTTTTTTTTTCTATGAGTACCTGTCTGAGGAGATACTTGAGGAGTCAGGGCTGCCTGATCTGGAACGCTGCCTGTCTGGATGAGATGTGATGCTTTGCATCATCTGTTCCTCTGCTTTTCCTACATCTTTTCCTTGCTCCTCGAATTCCGGTAGTCCGCGGACTCTGTCCCCGTCAACATGGGGGCTCGCTTCGGGGACGAGGTGCCGGCCCGCGGCGGGGGAGTCGCTGGCCGTGGAAGTCGACAAGGTGGGCCCCCGGGGGCCCAGCGGATCTACAAACAGTCAATGGCACAGAGGGCCCGAACCATGGCGCTGTACAACCCCATCCCGGTGCGGCAGAACTGCTTGACAGTCAACCGTTCCCTCTTCCTCTTCAGCGAAGACAACGTGGTGAGGAAATACGCCAAAAAAATCACCGAATGGCCATATCCTTTCTACCGCTGGGGGGAACTGTGGGGTTGGGGTGGGGGGTTATAATGGCGCAAGCGCCCAATGGGACTGGGAAGTGACACATGATAGAAATGGGTTCATTCTGTATTTAAATGCAGGAACTCTGTGTGACTTGGGTATAAGTGTAATAACTCATAGCAACCATTCAGCACTCATCAAAGGTCCCGACTTCACAAAACTACTGAATGGGGTTCTGATTGGCTGCTGTGGGTTACTGTGCTACTGTGCTTTGCAGATCCTCTTTACTTTATATAAATATATATGTCTGTGTGTGTGTATTAATACGCATACTTCAGTTGACCAGCTCTGTATTGTACAGAAGTGCTTGCCTTAGGCAGCAGTATATGAGGATTTCCTTATATTGCACCCATATTGGAGTTTATTGTACATTTGATATTATGCATGTGTTTAGGTACATCAAGAAGTGGCAGAGTAATAGACTATATAAGACTATCTATCTATCTATCTATCTATCTATCTATCTATCTATCTATCTATCTATCTATCTATCTATCTATCTATCTATCTATCTATCTATCATTTGGTTTTCTGACTTATTATATATATATATATATATATGTATATGTATGTATATATATATATTTTTATATATTATTCATTTTTTTCACTCTTTTTTTAACTAATAATATATAGATAGATTTGTTATATACTCTCTCTTTTTTCTATCTGTTCCCCCTTTTCCATCTATCTATCTATCTCCCTGTTTATTTGGTTTTCTGACTCATTATATATTTTATATAATAATTTTATATAATAATATAATTATATATACATATATATATATATATATATATATATATATATATATATATATATATATATATATATATATACATATATATATATATATATACTCTTATTTTCCACTCTTTTCTTCTGACTCATTATTTATAGATAGATACGGTAAATAGATAGTTAGCTATAGCTATAGTTGTTATATATGCTCTCTTTTTTCTATTTGTTCCCCTTTTTCTATCTATCTATCTATCTATCTATCTATCTATCTATCTATCTATCTATCTATCTATCTATCTATCTATCTATCTATCTATCTATCTATCCTATCTATCTATCTGCTGTGGTATAAGTGTTGATGCGCCCGCTCTGTGTACACACGTTACCTGTATATGTGCTGTGCAGAGGCGCTCTGGCAGGTCCTGTACAGTACAGCAGGGTAGGAGTCCTGTGTATACAGACAGATATACAGAACAGAAGGGTTTGTGTAGAGATATCACACAGGAATGCAGCAGTGGAATGGTCAGCTGGAGCAGACGGTTCTGGTTGTGTAGCCAGCCGGCTGTGTATGTGTTTTGGGAGAGCTCCTATATAAAACATGTATGGCTCTATATATAGCACTGCAGTGCACGGCTCCATTAATAAATATGGCCAGTAGTGCTGCATTCAGCTATTCTGTTCCAATCGCCCCATGTCTAATAAATAATGGGAATGCAGGAGGTTTATTGTATCTATAGGAGTGTTTTATGGTATATTATCAGTCTATAGGAGTGTGTTATGGTATATTATCATTGCCTCTGAGATAAAAAATATATAGGTACTGCAATGTTCCCATACATGCACTTTGCGTATCTATATAATCATTGGTGTATGCAGTGCACTGCTTGTGTCACACATAGCTGCATACATACCTGTCTCATAGAAAATGATGGTACTGGATTTTTTCTGACTTACTAATATATACAGTATATATATTCATATATATATATATATATATATATATATATATATATTATTTCTATGTACTATGTGTATATCTACTGCTTATCCACTTTGGCTGATATTTGATAAATCTAGTTGGTATTCTACACTCCCAGTTTAAATGTATGAGGTTAAAGTTCCCCATCAAGGCGTCATTTTGGTCTGTGATATTTTGGATGGTGATATTCTCCCTTTAGCTGTTTTTCTAGGGACGGCTGTGTATAAGGCAGCAGAGGGGAGGTCTGCTGCAGACACTCTCTCAGGGCTGTGTGTACAGTGCCTGGGGGCTCTATGCCATGACAGGGTTTAACGTGAATGAAACATAGCAGGCTCGTCTCTATGCCATATCAAGCTGTGGCCTGAGGAGCTTGCAGTCTGTGGGGGTGAAGTTCAGCGAGAAACAGCTCTACATTCTACAGTAGTACACGTCATCCCATCAGATTTCAGTTCCCTGGAGCCAGATCTTTGATGACCGGTTGCTATGGGTTCCTGCTCTTGCACACACCATTATTTGGTTTATTTAAAAAAAAAAGAAGCGACGTGCCTCGAATTGGTGTCATGAACCGATAGTAAGGTGCAGGTTGGAGGTGATGTGTCAGCAGTCTATAGGATCTGCATTGATTTTGTGATCAGGTTGCAGTAGCAAAGATGTGAAAGAGAACCACTTAATACCACATGATGCAGGCCTTGACTCTGGAGCTGAGTGATAGATGTTGATATGAGGTCTTATTTGTCAAAGTTGATGAGGGAACTATTGACTCCGACAGCCTGTGTTGTCCACAGCAACCAGTCACACTATCTGTATCATCTCCCAGTTCAGGATAGAAAAATGAAAGGTAGAAACTGATTGGTTGCTTTAGGGAAAGCAAACGCTGCTGAAGTCTGGCCATAGACAAGGTATTTCTCAATAAGATTCAGCAGACGTGAGGATATTTCAATCTACCAAATGGCATCTGCAAGAGTCTAGGTGCAGATATGATCATTGGTGACCTAAATGGAAAATGTTGGTCAAAAAAAATGATTTTCCAACCTGTAAGATGATCATTCTCCATAAGCCGTTATTGCTGACAAACGTTTTCAATATAAATGATTTAGTGTACATGGAACATTTTAAAAGCCAGTGATTAAAAACCAATACAAATTTTGATTATTAAGTCACCTGTGGTCATTCAGGTAAAAAAAATGTCATTTTATCTCTGTTAAATCTTTGGAAAAAATTGCGTTTTTATCATATATTCTGGAAATACACAGGAACTGAATGTGGAAAATGACACCAAAACAGCCAACAGAATATGTGTCCCCAGTGCAGGTTAGAAAATGGAAGCTAGCACCGAGTCAGGCTGAAGCACTGGTATTACATTTGCTTTTTAAAGATCCCCTTTGCTTTCTCATATAGAGAATTTGCACTCCAGAAGAAAAAAGCCATCATATGGCTGCAGTAGACCAGCCCATCCAGCGTATGTGGGAAGCAGGGCTGAGCAACTATACCTGTCAGCAATGGCTTTATATGCTAAAAAGAGTAAAAAGGATGTACCTAACACCTAACACAGCCTTTATTTATACAACTAAGATCATTTTACAAGCTCAATTTAGATTGTCTTTTTAAGTCATAATAAAAATGGAAGTCTCAGTCCTATACATTTGCATATAGTGTATGTGTAGACAACATACTAGTATGCGGGTGCCTGTGAAAGCTTCATTCTTCCATCTATTGGGCAGTGGGTACCTTTACTGCAACCTGTATAGAAGAGACGTCTAGCTATGTAAGACCTGTGCTGCACCATTTTGCATTTATCCTTTCATAAGGGAACAGTCAGGGTAGAAATATGAAAGCTACCAAAGTGTTTTTGATAGTGCAAGCTGTCATCCTTGTCCTTACTTCTATACATTGAGAAACTGCCCTGAAACCAATAAGCAGCTTGCTAGATGTGGCTTCTGAGGCTCCATATTTGTTCCAGGTCAGTCATTTTTTATTTTAGTAGTAAATCCAGAATGAAGATGGCAGAGCCATAGCTTGCACCTCCAGAAAGTATACAGAAAAGACAGCTCCTGTACTGCTCTTCTGTACTGATTCCATACATCTATTAACAAGTTTGGAGTAAATCTGTCCACAGAGTAAGGATACTCCATCAATCTATTAACAAGTTCAGAGTAAGTTAGCCCACTGAGTATGGATACTCTGGACTTACAACAAAGCTAATTAAGAAGTCATCCTAAGCCTCCAGAAATGAAGGATCTATCATAGGTTTAGACTCCCTGTAGACCTCTCATGGGTGTGAACCAAATGCTGCAAAGGGATAACATGGCATGCAACTCTTCAATTGTAAACCAGAAGGTGTGGGAAACACTTATGTTAGAGTAGATAGATAGATAGATAGATAGATAGATAGATAGATAGATAGATAGATAGATAGATAGATAGATAGATAGATAGATAGATAGATAGATAGATAGATAGATAGATAGATAGATAGATAGATAGATAGATAGATAGATAGATAGATAGATAGATAGATGGGCAGATAGATAGATTGGTAGATGGGTAGATAGATAGATGGGTAGATAGATAGATGGGTAGATAGATGGGTAGATAGATGGGTAGATAGATGGGTAGATAGATGGGTAGATAGATGGGTAGATAGATAGATGGGTAGATCGATAGATCGGTGGACAGATGGGTAGATAGATGGATAGAGATAGATAGATAGATAGATAGATAGATAGATAGATAGATAGATAGATAGATAGATAGATAGATAGATAGATAGATAGATAGATAGATAGATAGATAGATAGATGGGTAGATAGATGGGTAGATAGATAGATGGGTGGACAGATGGGTAGATAGATAGATAGATAGATAGATAGATAGATAGATAGATAGATAGATAGATAGATAGATAGATAGATAGATAGATAGATAGATAGATAGATAGATAGATAGATAGATAGATAGATAGATAGATAGATAGATAGATAGATAAATAGATAGATAGATAGATAGATAGATAGATAGATAGATAGATAGATAGATAGATAGATAGATAGATAGATAGATAGATAGATAGATGGGTAGATAAATAGATAGATAGATGGGCAGATAGATAGATTGGTAGATGGGTAGATAGATAGATGGGTAGATAGATGGGTAGATAGATAGATGGGTAGATAGATGGGTAGATAGATGGGTAGATAGATAGATGGGTAGATAGATGGGTAGATAGATAGATGGGTAGATCGATAGATCGGTGGACAGATGGGTAGATAGATGGATAGATATAGATGGATAGATAGATAGATAGATAGATAGATAGATAGATAGATAGATAGATAGATAGATAGATAGATAGATAGATAGATAGATAGATAGATAGATAGATAGATAGATAGATAGATGGGTAGATAGATAGATGGGTGGACAGATAGATAGATAGATAGATAGATAGATAGATAGATAGATAGATAGATAGATAGATAGATAGATAGATAGATAGATAGATAGATAGCTGGGTAGATAGATAGATAGATAGATAGATAGATAGATAGATAGATAGATAGATAGATAGATAGATAGATAGATAGATAGATAGATAGATAGATAGATGGGTAGATAGATAGATGGGTGGACAGATAGATAGATAGATAGATAGATAGATAGATAGATAGATAGATAGATAGATAGATAGATAGATAGATAGATAGATAGATAGATAGATAGATAGATAGATAGATAGATAGATATAGATAGATAGATAGATAGAGATAGATAGATAGATAGATAGATAGATAGATAGATAGATAGATAGATAGATAGATAGATAGATAGATAGAGAGAGATAGATAGATAGATAGATAGATAGATAGATAGATAGATAGATAGATAGATAGATAGATAGATAGATAGATAGATAGATAGCTGGGTAGATAGATAGATAGATAGATAGATAGATAGATAGATAGATAGATAGATAGATAGATAGATAGATAGATAGATAGATAGATAGATAAAAAAGGTCACCATGGTTAGCTGGTAGTGCTGGGGTATTGGTTATGTGTGAATACTTATTTTACAGATTTGTAACTGATAAGCTGCAAATATCCTCAGATAAAGGCTTACTAAATAGGATACAAGTACCAGGCTAGTATAACGCTAGCTGTATGAGTTTAGATGGCCTTTGCATGCTTATGTAATGATTTCAGTATAATTTACACCTGCTAGGAGTTCACAGGGCACACGTCAAATATATGAAATCATATTATATTAAAAACCCTTTTTCTTCCCATAAAAAACTGAAGCTCCTGAGCTCCCCCATGTGGTCTAAAGCCTATGCTAAAAGTCACATGGGTTCTGGCTACCAGGGGCATCGTGGGCATTTCATGTCATTAAGGAATACAGGGAGACTATTGTTTTCAATCAGAAAGATCCTGTGTGTTAGAGCTGTGTTAAGATAAAATAATTTGCAAAGCTCAGTAGTAAATAAAGAAAACAATACTGGGGCAAATTGACTTTCTTGGTACCAACAAAGACATTACAACATAATAAACATATTAAAAAAACCAAAAACAAAACAAAAAAACTAGCATTCTTTATTACAAATTGTATGGTTAAAGAGGTTGTAAACTCGTTTAAAATTTTTTTTTTTTTTTTTTACAACCTGCAAGAGAAAGACACAATGAGCTAGTATGCATCGCATACTAGCTCATTATGAAATACTTACCTTAGAACGAGCCCCCGCCGTGCCGCTCACTCACCTGTATGACGAGCGACGTGTTCAGTCGCCCGTCTTTCGGGATCGCGGCATCCGGCCATCTGATTGGCCGGAGCCGCGGTGACGTCACTCCCGCGCACGCGCGCGGAAGCCGACGGTCACGGCACGGGGCTCTGAAGGAACGGCACGATCAGCCGTTCCTTCAGAGCGCATGCGCCAGTGACGTCACTGGCTGCATTAAAGGTAAATATCTCCTAAACGGTACATGTTTAGGAGATATTTACAGTACCTATAGGTAAGCCTTATCATAGACTTACCTATAGGTACAACTTCCTGAGGAGGGTTTACTTCCTCTTTAAAATATCTTCAAAACATTTTTAGATCACAACAGGAATTGACATCATATATTCACATAACACCCTCACGGCTCAACTATTGTTCCAATGCTTTCAGGCAGCAAAGTGATATTACTATATATACTATGTTGTCAAAAGTATTGGGACGCCTGCTTTTACACGCACATGAACTTTAAAGGCATCCCAGTCTTAGTCCATAGGGTTCAATATTGAGTTGGCCCACCCTTTGCAGCTATAACAGCTTCAACTCTTCTGGGAAGGCTGTTCACAAGGTTTAGCAGTGTGTCTATGGGAATGTTTGACCATTTGTCCAGAAGCGCATTTGTGAGGTCAAGCACTGATGTTGGAGAAGGTCTGGCTCACAGTCTACGCTCAAATTTATTAGGTGTTCTATCGGGTTGGGGTCAGGATTCTGTGTAAGCCAGTCAAGTTCCTCCACCCCAAACTCACTCATCGATGTCTTTATGGACCTTGTTTGTGCACTGGTCCAGGTCATTTGGTGGAGGGGGATTACGGTGTGAGGTCATCCAACATCAGTGCCTGACCTCACAAATGTGCTTCTGGAAGAATGGTCAAACATTCCCATAGACACTCCTAAACCTTGTGGACAGCCTTCCCAGAAGAGTTGAAGCTGTTATAGCTGCAAAGGGTGGGCCAACTCAATATTGAACCCTACGGACTAAGACTGGGATGCCATTAAAGTTACAGTGCGTGTAAAGGTAGGTGTCCCAATACTTTTCACAACTGTAGAAGGAACAAATACATAGTTAGTTTTCTTTATTTCGAGTCTTTAGGTCACCGGTACTATAGTACCATTACTAAGGCTAGCACTTTTCTTTAAAAACTGAGCTGTAGTTTTAAGTAGAAAACATTAATTTCTTATTAAACAATACTTTGAAATGAGATTTTAAAAAAAAACCACACTGATAACATTAAGCCAATAATTTTTAGGTATATAACTAAAATACACTACATGGCCAAAAATTATGTGGACACCTGACCATCACACCTACCTATATGGCCAAAAGTATGTAGAATCCTCTTCAAAATACTAAGATTCATGTATTTATAGTGAAGGCTACTGTTAAGGCTAAATCATACAAATGAATTCAAGACAACTGTGCATTTACATCCAGCAACAGTTTGGGGAAGACACAATTCTGTTTAAACATGAGTGTACCCCTGTGTAGAAAGCTATCTTCATAAAGACATCCTTTGATGTGCTTGGTGTGTGAGAACTCAAGTGTCCTGTACAGAATCTGGATTTCAACCATACTAACATATTTGGGGTAAATTAGAGCACCAATTGTGAGCCAGGTCTTCTTATCCAACATCAGTACCTGACTTCGCAAATGTTCTTTTGGTTGAACGGCACAACTTCCCACAGACATACTCCCTACTCCAAAATGTTGTGGAAAGCCTTCCCAGAAGAGCGGAGGCTGTTGTAGCCTCAAAAGAGGGCCAACTCTATATTAATGTCCATGGTTTTAAAATGGGATGTCTAGAAAACTCCTATACAGTAAGTGTGATCAGTGCCGGGACAAGGTCATCTGGTGCCCAGGGCGAAGATGGCAAACTGCGCCCCCCCCCCCCCCCAGCCCCCGGGGTATAAAGAAAAAGTCAGTGTCATTTCAAAACCAATATTTCCCATAGATGCCAATGTTAAAAACAAGGAGCAGTGCCATGTCAAGCTGACCAAGATTTCCTATAGATGCCAATGTTAGACAGGGAGCAGTGCCATGCCAAGCTGTCCAAGATTTCCCATAGACGCCAATGTTAGACAGGGAGCAGTGCCATGTCAAGCTGACTGAGATTTCCCATAGACGCCAATGTTAAAAACCGGCAGCAGTGCTATGTCAAGTTGACCAAGATTTCCTATAGACGCCAATGTTAAAAACCGGGAGTAGTGCCATGCCAAGCCGACCAAGCTGTGGCCATACACTGCATATAAAAAAAAGACTCAGGATTGGATTTTGAACATTGGAGACTTTTGAACATTGGGCGCCCAAAGACCTCTGTTAGGATCACCTCTTTTACACAGAATATTTTCTTGCCTTTGTAAACGTAGTCTTATTTTTTTAGGAATCTCAGAGACTTGTCATTTTAAAGACTTCTTACAAGACCTACACTTACACTTAGAAGTGGTTGTAAACCCCCCTCTCTAACTCGCACCTATAGGTAAGCCTATTATAAGGCTTACCTATAGGTACTGTAAATATCTCCTAAACTTGCACTGTTTAGGAGATATTTACTGTATACTGTGCCGATAACGTCATCGGTGCATGCGCTCTGAAGGAACAGCCGACCGTGCCGCTTCTTCAGAGCCCTGTGCCGTGACTGGCGGCTGCGGGAGTGACGTCACGTGGCTCCGGCCAGTAGCACAGCCAAAGTCCGCAGACCCAGAAGGAAGACGGGTGAAGATGGATGCGGCCTCCAGTGGGGACAACGAGGGCTTAGTTTGGAGGTAAGTATCACATAGTGTTCTAATATGCGATGCATACTAGTACATTATGCCTTTAATTTTCAGGTAACAAAGAAAAAAAAAAATCACTGGCTTTACTTCCTCTTTAATAAGCCTTGTCTGATTTCCCAGGATATTCTGTGTGGCAAGCTGCTCATGTAGAAGAGGCTGATGCCCAGTCCTGTCACTTTATGTGACACATGTAAACAGTCACATTGGCAAGAGGGCTTCAAATTTGTTGTCACCATTAAATAAAAATATCTTTCCCTTGGTGACATCCTCCAATTACACCACATTTACATTAGGCCAGGGTTAATTTTGTGTTACCTAAATTTCCACTGGCCAGCATTTAAATCAATATAGATACTATTTTGTATATATAATGATCTCAGTTATAGGTGGACTGTGATGGGTGGAGAGAACATTGCTCAGGAATTTTATCAGAAAGTCTTATTCCTTTTGATGCACTCAGCTATACAAAGTGTACGTCAAACATAATTATACATAAATATATAGCTGCCAATAAGTTTGTATCTGTTGCATGACAGCTCAGAGTTTTGAACATGGCGGCTTTTAGGGGCTGGCTGAGGCTGCGTTCTGGTTGGAGAGAGGGTGGGGTAGAAATTCTCAATTGCAACCAATCTGAATCAAAGATGTAATCATACAATTAATGAGAAAGAATCAGGATGACCCACCACATCCACAATAATATACCAATATTTCGATCTCGGGAAACTCGTGATATTCAAAGAGAGTGGATTCTAATAGTAGGTGGTCTCTCAGATAAACATCACAAATAATTTGAAAATAATGTTATATTCCAAAGAAATCTTAAAACATATGGGAGATATCACCCAACTGACTTAAAAAAAAAGTACTCATTGACACTGTTCCATATAGAGCACTGGTCTCCAAACTGCGGCCTGGGGGCTGGATGAGGCCTTTTCTTTTGTCTTTATCCGGCCCTTTGTATACTATTACTCCCACTGACATGAGACACTATTCCACCCACTGGTATAGGACACTATTCCTACCACTATTCCACCCACTGATAGGAGACACTATTCCACCCTCTGGTATAGGACACTATTCCACCCATTGATAGGAGACACTATTCCTACCACTGGTATAGGACACTATTCCACCCACTGACACGAGACACTATTCCATCCACTGGTATAGGACACTATTCCTACCACTATTCCACCCACTGATAGGAGACACTATTCCACTCCACCCACTGTTATAGGACACTATTCCTACCACTATTCCACCCACTGATAGGAGACACTATTCCACCCACTGGTATAAGACACTATTCCTACCACTGACACGAGACACTATTCCACCCACTGATAGGAGACACTATTCCACCCACTGGTATAAGACACTATTCCACCCACTGGTATAAGACACTATTCCACCCACTGGTATAAGACACTATTCCCACTGGTATAGGACACTATTCCTACCACTATTCCACCCACTGATAAGGAGACACTATTCCACCCACTGGTATAAGACACTATTCCTACCACTGACACGAGACACTATTCCACCCACTGGTATAAGACACTATTCCACCCACTGGTATAAGACACTATTCCTACCACTGACACGAGACACTATTCCACCCACTGATAGGAGACACTATTCCACCCACTGGTATAGGACACTATTCCTACCACTATTCCACCCACTGATAGGAGACACTATTCCATTGGCGCCATTTTAAAAAAAAAATCTAAAGTATTGCTTACAAGTGTAAAGGAGGGATTTGGGGTCCTTTTTACCCATTATATAGAGTACCTGTCACCAGGGTTGTTGTCACCGGTTGTCACCTGTCTTATAGAGTACCTGTCACCAGGGTTGTTGTCACCTGTCATATAAAGTATCTGTCACCAGGGTTGTTGTCACCTGTTGTCACCTGTCATATAGAGTACCTGTCACCAGGGTTGCGGTTAGAAATTCCGGGGCCTCATACAGTCTACCTGACAGGGCCCCAACCTGGTCGGAGGTGACTGAGGACATAGATTTATCCGTTCTTCTTCTCTGTAGCCTCAGCGTCACAGATCAATGAATTGGAAGCACTCTGGGGCTCCTGTTCATTCACAAACTGAAGCATAGTAAACACAGTTTCTTATGTTATGTTTCTTCAGTGATGAATGGATAGGAGGAAGGGACCAATACATTTTTAATATTTACTGTCCCCCTTCCCCCGCTCTCCATCCTGAAACATCCCCCTGTGTGTCCGCAGCAGCTTACGGCAAGAGAAGAGAGGAGGAAAGCCGGAAGGGCTGTGGGGGACAAGGGCACACAGGGAGCCCAAAAAGCATGTGCTAGAACCAATCCCCTGCAGTGAAGCTGGATTGAAAATGAGGAGAAGAAGCTGGCAGGGGAGGTGTAAGAAGATAAGATAGTACAGCTGCCCTCCTGCTCAGTTGGTGCCTGGGCCCCCCTTTTGAACTTATGGGGCCTGGGTCCAGTACAGGAGGGCTGGCTATACTGCCTTATCAGCGGCCCTGCCTATCTCATCCCTATTGCTGTCACAAGGATGTTTACATTCCTTGTGACAGCAAAAAAAGTGATAAAAAAAAATTAAACCAAGTGTAAAAATCATAACAATCTGATAAATTAATAATTAAAAAAAAAAAAAAAAAAAAACTAAAGTTACACCGCCAACCCCCCCTCCTCCGTGCTAGCGTGCAAAGATGAACGTGTGCTTTGGTCCCAAACAGCGATCGTCCTGCACATGTGAGGTATCACTGTGAATGTCAGATCATGGGCAGTTATTCCTAGCACTAGACCTCCTCTGTAGATATAAAGTAGTAACCTGTTTTAAAAGCATTGCCTATGGATAGTAAAATTGATATCAGTTGTCGCCATTGCACGGCATGCGCAATTTTAAAGCGTGATATGTTTGGTATCTTTGTACTCGGCATTACGTGATCTTTTATATTTTCACAAAAAAATGGGTTACGTGTTGTGTTTTTTTGCATTAAAATTTAAAAAAGTGTATTTTTTCCTCAAAAACTGCGTGGCATTAAAAATTCCAATGACCGCCATTTTATTCTTTTAGGTCTCTGCTAAAATATATATATATATATATATATATATATATATATATATATATATATAAATAAAATGTTTGGGGGTTCTCAGTAATTTTTTAACAAAAAATACTGATTTATTTTTACAACAAATGTCAGAAAAAAATCTTGGTCCTTAAAGGAGAAGTACAGCCAAAGCTCATTTTGCTGTATTTCTCTCCTATGGATCACAGGAGTGCAGTTCGTTCTGCACTCCTGTGACCCATTTTCAGAACACAGTGGGCTGAAGTTCGCTGTCTGCTAACATAACAGAGCCGGTACAGCCTCGGGCAAGATTGCGACCATGGAGTCGGGATCTGCCCACATGCTTTGACCGGCACCCAGGTCAGCCTCTCAGCTGGCCACTCCTGCCCCCTCCACAGCCCAGCACTCCAATGAGCGAGGAGGGGGCAGAGCAGAGAGTTGGTGACTGACAGTCAGCAGCTCTCCACTTTGGGAGCTGTGAAAATCGTGCGATCTGCGGTGTTAGATTGATCGGTTCTCAGTGTCAGAGTCGGTGGGGGACAGATGCAGCGTCCACCTAGGGTAAATACGAATCTAAAAAAAAATATAAAGTCCATACTTCTCTTTTAAGTGGTTAATTGAACAAGCTGAAGATAGAAGCTGATTGGCTGCCATGCACAGCTGCACCACACCAGATTTTGCACCCTCCAGTTTTCGTAAATCCACCCCATATAGTGGTAAAAGAGCTTGCTTTGCAGTGGCAGCATTTTGGGTTTGGACTTTTTCGTATGTTCCCCCCATTTGTGTGGGTTTCCTTACACAGACCAAAAGCCTACCGGCAGGTTAATTGGCTGTACTGTGTTTTTTGAGTGAAATAAAAGGAAAATAGGCTGTAAGTTCCTCCAGGGGAAGAGACTAAACTAAATGGGTTTATGTACTCTGCAGAGCGCTATGCATTATGCCAGTGCTACAAATGGGACAACCAAGATATATCATCTATTGCTGACTACGAGCTGCTGGGATGACCTCTTGTTTGATATCAGTGGGGTATAACTAATTTATTTATAAACCTCCATTATGGCTATTTATTCATCTCATTCCAGAGCTACAGAAAGCATATCCTCACAGCCCCATATTAAACCAGAATGCCGAGTTGCCGTTCCTGGCTAGAAATTAACCCAGCCTGATATGAGTATATATTAGGCGTGCTCGTGCTGTGCACTGCCCCTTTAAAAAACATGTTAAGTGATAAAATTGATAAATCAGAACACCAATGATAAATGTGATTCTATAAATTAAACATATGTAAATTCATAAATGAGCAAAGGGTGTAGCAATAATAAAATAGATCATGTCCTAAATCCACCCAACACGGTTAATAAAGTGCAAAGTATCCTATAAATGAAAATCCGTAAGTGCAGAGTGCATTCTGTTAAAAGAATATGTCAGTTCCGTGCTAGGATATATGAATAAATAAGGGCTGCTGCCTACCTCAAATACCCCAATGGGGCCAGTGCCATCTTAAGAGCATTAAAGGGCCCCGGGCAATGCAGTGCACTGGGGCCCCGCCTACACAATCACCCACGAGAATAAAAATGCAAATTATTGATAAGGCGATATTTATTGGTACAGCAGTGCCAGGCTAATGACAGCTTCCAAGTTGGGCAGCTGGGTCTGGTGAACACACACGGACGGGAGTCAGACTCGACTGTCCTGTGTGTCCCTGTTCCCGTGAAGGCAGACAGGCATTCCTGCAGTTGTGGACTCCCCCTCCATGGCCCAAGTGGCCTAAAAGCAGCAAAGGGCCTGACAGGCGCTTGCCATCTGCTAAGTTCTACAGCAGGATGCGCACGGGATCGGGACTAATGTTTGGCTGGGGCTGGGTCGCTGGGCAGGTGGGGCCCCCGGGCAACTTCCCAGTGTGCCCATTCGGTAAGAAGGCCCTACATGGGGTATGACAATAATAGAAAAAAGAGGGGAGGATGTGGTGGCGCTGCCTATGAATACAGTGTCAAATGTGCAAAGTAGTACAACAAAAAAAAAAAAAAAAAAGGGGGGATATGGTGGTGTGGCCTATAAACGTATAGTCAATAAATAAAGTGTCATATGTGCTAAACAATCTCTATATGTGAAATATACAGAGATAAAGCGCACAAGTAAAGTGCAAAATAGTACAATAAATCAATCAAAGTCTCTCACTGAAAAATAAGTCTAAAAACATACTTAAATCATTCAATTAAGCCAGTGCTATTAACAATTAAATACACGACAAATCACAAAAAATGTCAAAAACTTAATGAAATTTCCGAAATCCCAAAAAAATGTATATGTATGAGAAAATATTCTAAAAGTGACATGCACTCTGTAGCAACGTGTAAAGACATAATAAATTATATAAAAAATGTATTATATCTTTACACATTGCTACGGACGGAGTGAAATCTGCATCTATGAATTATCATTTATAGGACACTTTATATTTTATGAACCGTGTTGGTTGGATTTAGGACATGTGATTGATTTTATTATTTCTACACCCTTTTTTCATTTATGAATTTACATATGTTTTATTTATAGAATCACATTTATATTTGGTCTTCTGATTTATCAATTTTATTACTTAGCACATTTTTTAAGGGGCAGTGCACGGCACGAGCACCATTAGGGCCCATTCACACTGGGCGGATCCATTTGATGGTCAAACCAAAGGTAACCACATATAAGCAATGGATGATCCCAAAAGGGTGATAATGATGGCAGCACCTAGAGTCAAGGGTAGTGCCACAACCTTTGTTTATGTGTAGAAATTGTTTATTAAAAGAGATTGGCAAAAACAGTATAAAACAATGGCAAGCCTAAAATTTGAAACCTTTTGTTACCTTTGGTTTGACTATATGTTTCAGCATCCATCCTGATGCATTTTTCCACACAGCTACTTTTTTGATCCCCACACACCAACTGTCCTTCAATACTGAGGGACAGTGGTGGCTGGTGCTCCATGAGCCAGAGGGGGGGGGGGGGGCGGCAGACGGAACGCACCATACACCCCCCACCTCCCGACCACACCGGGCCGCACACAGTACACACAGCACTACAGTACAGGACCCACAGCATAGCATGACATGACAGTACAGTACAGGACCCCCCCGGCTCACTCACATATCTGCAACAGGCGAACGACGACGGCTTCTTCCCTTCTTCTGCGTCTCCTCCTCCCTCCTCCTCCATGCCCAATGGCATGGCTTCTCCTTTTGGCCAGTCGGGAAACAGGTCTCAGAACCCGCTTCCTGATTGGCCAGGAGGAGGATCCGTCTGACAATAGCGGATTTTCATTCGCTATTGTCACACAACTGGGTGGGCTTGGGGCGCAGTGCTCTGCGCCCTCAAGCATACCCTTTCTTTTAGCCTATTAGAGCCTCTGGCTCTAATCACATGGCTAAAAAAAAAGAAAAAAGCCCAATTGAAGTCCATGCGTCCGGCACCCCGCATGTAGATTAGGGGGCTGGACGCATAGATGGGGGCGGCGCCCCATATGCACCAGCCGCCACTGCTGAAGGGGTGTAGGTCCTGAAAGGTTTGAGCGCCGGACTATTTTTGTGCTTTCAGGATCCATTTGGCGGATGACAGGTCCCTACCCGCTCACTGTGCAGAGACAGACCTGTCAGGTCCCCGCTCTCCTCTATGGGGAGAATCAGATGAAAACAGATAATTTTTATCCAATCCCATCCGATCTGATCCTCCAGACGGATGGAAAATATGGTCAGCATCTGTCTGGATTTGGCAGAGAGGATCGGATTGGATAGTGGCGGGTGTTACATGTCACCGCTGACATTCGTGGCTCCATAGGGGTTACTGGAGGGTCTGATTGGGTCCGCCTGAAAAACTGATAGGTGGGCCTGATCGGACCGCTCCGTGTGAAAGGGGCCTTATTATATATTAATATCAGGCAGTGCCACCCATACCTCTTTCTATCCATTTCCCTTATATTCTCCACCTGTGGTGGGGAAATGGGGTAGCAGCAGGGGAGGAAGGGGGCGGGGGGGAATTGCCCCCTGGGCCGGTCTGATGTAAAAAGGCTTCACTGCGTCTGCCACAGACATGCCTAAAAGATTCCTGGTGAAGAGAAGTAAAAAGTCCCCAACACTGACCTACTGAGTGCAGGTTGAAGACAAGGACATAGCCCAGGCCTCCCCCCAGCATGGATGGTGTAAACTGTGTCTGAGCAGAGGACGGTTCCATGCCCCACTGGAGACTCTCCTCCCCCAGCCAGCCCCAACCAAGCTGTCCCAGCTCCCCCCAACTGCCCCCTGCTGGCCAGGTTGGGAACCCGGATTCAGCTGGTGAGTAGAGAGCATCCGGAGCAGGGCTTTAGCCTGGAATGGGGGTCAGGAGGAGGACGGGAAGAGGGAGAGTGGGAGGGGGGCCGAGTCGCTGCACCATTGGGCCTCTGGTTTGTACTTGCCCCCGGGGCCCGAGAGTTGCCAGTTTGCCCCTGGGCAGCAGCCACAGTCTAGGTCCTAAGCGTGGGATTTAATATTTAACTATGTAGAATTTAACCCTGCCCAGCCCACAGAGCCGATATCATCTGAATAACTCATGTCTCATATGAATAATTAGGCAACTGATAAAACAGTGTGTTCACTGTGTGCTACTACTGTACCTGCTCATTGCAATGCATTGTTATAAAGGCCAGGTTCTGTATATCACATTGTAAGCCGCTCTGCAGAAACCCGTCTCAGTGCCAGACAGCCTGTGCAGACTGCTATACTCAACTAAACTCAAGGCACATATAAAAGATGCACATTTTTGCAGATCTGTATTTATATAGAAGGAGCAAGAAAGAAACAATGTTCCTTATCCCACCCACTCAGCGCTCATGTATATGCAATACTCCTAGGATCTATACATGTATATCCAGCAATACAGCAAGATATACCGGTATGCCTATATACCCAATAAAGCAGCTGCTATACTAAAGACATAACATAAAAAAGGGGGTGTGTATAAGAGCCTAAGCCCACATAGACACTAGCAGCGCTAGAAACAGCCCCTGACGAGGTTGATGGTATATAGCAAAAACAAACAGCCTAACAAGGTAGGGAATTGTTATAAAGCCTAATAGTTCATAAGTCCATAATATTCTCAGGGTGAAGTCACACGATAAAATGGGTGCATGGAAACTCCTAGTGTAGTGAAACACCAGACTTCTTTATCGATCACTCAGCAACCGTCATATCCTTCACCTCACCGCTGTGCTCCCCCCCTTGAGAGTGGACACGTACCCTTAACGCTAGGGTTTAGCGCTTTATTAAATCAATAATCCTCCACATCCGGATGGTAATCTCCTCAGGATTCAACTCCACAGAGTAGGGATATAGGCAGCACCTCCTCCTCTTCTCTCACATAAAGGTGGAACAGGTACCTCCTCCTCTCCTCTCACATCAAGGTGGAGCAGATGCCTCCTCCTCTCGTCTCACATAAAAGGGGAACAGATACCCATAGCGTAATATGTACAAACAAGGCTTTATTTAAAAGGTTAAAATCACACTCACATGGAATCGGATGAATTTATGCGAAAAAACATATCCAAGGGGCAAAACCCGGTCCTCCCGCTACTGACGTTGTCCCCACTGAGCCACACGGTACGGGTGATCCAGCCACCCTATCGCGATGTTGCCCGGACTCACTGGCGTTTAGTGCTGGGGATCCTCTGGGATGTCCTTGGTATGGAACAGAATGACCGCGTGCTCACGCCCTGACGCGTTTCGTCGGCACTGGACTTCTACTGAGGGCGTGAGCACGCGGCCACATCACCTCCTCTTTATACCCTTATGGGGGAAGTATGGGGGTATGCGTGGTGGCAAAAAAAGGGCGGGGGCCTCCACCACGTGGGCGGCCGGAAGTCAGTCCGCCGCCAATACGCATACAATCAGCGCTGGCGGCAGGAAATCACTCCGCCGCTGATCTCCAGGTCCGTACATCGGGACTCTGGAGACACCGGAAGTGGCGCTTTTGGACTCCGCCCCTCGCTATGTCCGCCTATCCGGACATCGGAGGGACCGGAAATGACGCTCCTCGCTCGTCCCGCCCTGCTCTCAAGGCAGGGAATAGGAGAGGAATCAAAGGTGATGTTTACCAGCTCCGCCTCCCACTGAGTCCGCCTATCGGAACACAGAGAGGACCGGAAGTGATGCACCTCCATCGTCCCGCCCTGCCCACACGGCAGGAAACAGGAAACAGGAAATGGAGCTAGCTATCATCCACCTATCCAGACAGGAAGCCGGAAATGGAGCTCATAATCAGCCTATCCCTCGTTCTAATACCCCGGAACGGCGCCACACCCCCCTATATGCATATGATGCAAATTCATGGATACAACAAGCCATATCCTGGTCCCACCCCCCTCCGCAATTATGCTAATCGCTAGGGCCGGCTTCATGACCGTCCCTGCGGGCAGTGGGGACATCGCCTATATGCATTCCCTCATATATTCCTTAACAATAATGCATCAGCACACTCTTAATGTATTAATCTATTATCTCATAACAGAAATACAAGAATAAAGGAATAAAGGTATAGTTGACACATGCCACAATTATGTGAAACAAATATCCTCAACTGATACGAACCAAACGAGAGAGAGAGAGAAACAAATGCCAAAACTGATTCCCATCATGGGCCCGCTATTGCCCGCCAGGCTTTATCCATCAGTGTTACATATAAATCAGTGTAAAGATAGTATAAACACTGATCGTTATACTCTCTCACTAAATACTCACAGTAGTTCTTAAATACTAATCATATAACAAGACCTAGAAAATATTCTAGTCTCTGTGATGGGGATATCGCTTCAGCTATAACTTAACATTGCATGTGTTGTTATCTAAAATGGGCTCACTGGTTACAGTTATAATAAAAGAACTGACCAACTAGGTCCTATATTGCACCTATCATTCTCAATTGGGGTGCTCCATATGGTAACACACTATCGGCATGTGAATTTAAACAAAAATATAAATATGCTAGCCATGCAAATGGCCTGATTGACCACTAGTAAAAACTAAGTACCTGAATAACTGATTGAACCCTATGTATTCACAGGAAACTGATGGTATCCGCTAATGGCGTATACCGTTCGCTATGGAAGCTCCATGAGATCTATCATACCGGTATCCATAGGTTATTAGACATACAGATCCAGTATCCGGGGGAAGGAAATCTCACGGACGTATTGATAATGCTTTGAAAAATGGCTGTATGATTCCGGATATGCCTACTCTGTGCCCACTTACAATAGGTATAATGAGGCACCGGGTTTTGCAGATCCAAGAACCCCGGCCCAGAATCGCCCTTTTCCCTGGAGGGGGGGAAGAGGCAGGGGTGGGAGAAGGAGGGGGAAACCCTGGAGAGGGAGACCTGTAGGGGCCCAAATGGACTCTTGGAGGCCCCAGCTCCCCCACCTAGACAACCAAAGGGACCGCCCTTGGCCCAGGGTAGACGTACAACCAGAGGATGCAGAGGTGGACTCAAATACCAAAAAAAGAAGGAGAGAAAAGGAGTAAAGGGTATATACAACTTGACAAACACCACTCTCACGGAAAAAGAGACCAACATACTTAATGCAGGGTTGAAATGCGCAGCTCAAAGGCCAATTAATAAATTCAATGTTTATGTGGATATCCACAAATACATTAGAAAAATTAATTTGAAGCGGCATTTTTTAAACCCCAGTAAAAATGTTTTGAAAAAAACTCAGTATGTGGGTAATGGCCTAGTAGGTAAAGATAGTGGCCTTAAAAACAAATCGCTCTTTAATCCACCTCAGTCGGCTAATCAATGTGTCGAAGTGTTCAAACAATCAGTCCTCCGAGATTTGGAAAAAATAAAACCTAAAAAGGATGTAAATCCTCGGTACATAAGAGAGGGCCTGGAATTGCTAGAGAAACGCAAAGATATCATTATTCGGCCGGCTGATAAGGGTGGGGGGGTCGTTATCTTGGACAAGAGTTTTTATGACCAACAGCTGTCTGAGATGTTATCTGATACTTCCACCTATAGAGTGTTGCCAAGCAACCCAACTTTTGTGTATAGGAGAGAGTTGGAAGGTCTGGTGAATATGGGCTACCAAGATGGAATACTTACAAAAAAGGAAAGAAGGTTTTTGGTGCCGAGCTATAGTAGAGTTCCTACTATATACACGCTGCCTAAGATTCACAAGAGTGACACAAATCCTCCACCTAGACCGATAGTGAACAGCATCAATTCGGTCACCTCCAGAATTGGGCAGTACCTTGATCATTTTTTGCAGGACAGTGTTCAATCTCTCAGATCTTATCTGAGAGACACAAAGGATTTCCTTACTATGATCAGAGGGGTTGATTTACCGCAGGGGGAGGTCTACGTGGTTACGGCCGACGTGGCCTCTCTTTATACGGTCATTCAACACGATGACGCCCTGCTAGCGCTAAATTGGGCTCTGTGCAAACGACCGGACATCCCATTCCCCCAAAGGAGATTCCTAGGCTCGATACTGCAATTTTGCGTGTCCCATAACTATTTCTGGTATGGGGGCACGTTCTTCTCTCAGCGGAGGGGCGTTGCCATGGGGGCTAAGTATGCCCCGAGCCTAGCGAATCTCTTTATGGGGGAGTGGGAGGATCGCTACATTTATGCCGCCGCTAGGGACGAACTCGTCCTGTACAAGAGATACATTGATGATCTCTTTTTTGTATGGGCGGGTAGCGAAGCCTCTTTGATATCGTTTGCACAGGGTCTCAATACGAATGGAAACAATATCAAGCTAGAATTCAATTGGAGTAAGGAGAAAATTCACTACCTAGATGTTGAAATCATGATTCAGGGCTCCAGTCTAGTGTCGTTGGCTTATTTTAAGCCAACGGACCGGAATGGTTACTTACCTGTGCAGAGTGGACATCATAGCACATGGTTAAGGAATATCCCCAAAGGACAGTTCCTACGTGTGAGAAGGAACTGTACTGCTGACTCAGATTACCAACAACAGGCAATGGTGATCAAGACACGTTTCTGTGAAAAAGGTTATCCAGCAAAAGATCTCGAACAAACAATGAATGAGATCGGAAAAATTCCACAAAGCGAGTGTCTGAGTGATAAAATCAAAACGCCCAATGATAGACATCAGTGGGGCTTCATAACAGATTTCAACATCCAGCATAAAGAGGTGGAGCAAATTTTTCGACAAAATTGGAACATCTTGCAAATGGATAAGTTTATAGGTAAAATGATCCCTGAGAAACCAGTCTTCATCTACCGGAAGGCTCCGAGTTTCGGTGATAGACTGGTCAAAAAAGTTCTCGACCCACCTGTAAAACCAAAGTTTTTTTGGGATAACAGAGTTGGGTTTTTTGCTTGTAGACATTGCAAGGCCTGTAGGCAGGTGAATGTTCATCTGAGGGGGTATACGTCCTTCACATCATCTGCTAATGGACGTTCATTCGAGATTCAGGACCTAATCACCTGCAGATCCACGCATGTGGTATACGGCTTACAATGTCCTTGCGGGCTGATTTATATCGGTCGGACAAAGAGAACTCTGGGCAAGAGGGTCTCAGAACATATAGGGAACATCCGAAAGGGTTACAAATACCATAGTGTTCCCCTACATTTCAGGTACCATCATAATAAGGACCCTTCGGGGTTGCGTTTTTGGGGAATCGAGAAGGTGGAACAGGTATGGAGGGGCTCCAACCGAGTCAGGGAGCTCTCAAAAAGAGAAACCTTCTGGATTTATCAAACCAACGCATTAGCCCCCAATGGTATGAACGTGGAGTTGGATATCAACTGCTTCATTAGTGATTACTAGCCCAGAAGGATCAGCTCTAGTCCAAGTGCAGTTGGAACCTTCTTTTCCCCCCCATTTCTTGGTTTTGGCTTTGGTTTTTTCTTTTTCTTTTTGTTGAGTCTCGTGTTTTTTCAAAGCATTATCAATACGTCCGTGAGATTTCCTTCCCCCGGATACTGGATCTGTATGTCTAATAACCTATGGATACCGGTATGATAGATCTCATGGAGCTTCCATAGCGAACGGTATACGCCATTAGCGGATACCATCAGTTTCCTGTGAATACATAGGGTTCAATCAGTTATTCAGGTACTTAGTTTTTACTAGTGGTCAATCAGGCCATTTGCATGGCTAGCATATTTATATTTTTGTTTAAATTCACATGCCGATAGTGTGTTACCATATGGAGCACCCCAATTGAGAATGATAGGTGCAATATAGGACCTAGTTGGTCAGTTCTTTTATTATAACTGTAACCAGTGAGCCCATTTTAGATAACAACACATGCAATGTTAAGTTATAGCTGAAGCGATATCCCCATCACAGAGACTAGAATATTTTCTAGGTCTTGTTATATGATTAGTATTTAAGAACTACTGTGAGTATTTAGTGAGAGAGTATAACGATCAGTGTTTATACTATCTTTACACTGATTTATATGTAACACTGATGGATAAAGCCTGGCGGGCAATAGCGGGCCCATGATGGGAATCAGTTTTGGCATTTGTTTCTCTCTCTCTCTCGTTTGGTTCGTATCAGTTGAGGATATTTGTTTCACATAATTGTGGCATGTGTCAACTATACCTTTATTCCTTTATTCTTGTATTTCTGTTATGAGATAATAGATTAATACATTAAGAGTGTGCTGATGCATTATTGTTAAGGAATATATGAGGGAATGCATATAGGCGATGTCCCCACTGTCCGCAGGGACGGTCATGAAGCCGGCCCTAGCGATTAGCATAATTGCGGAGGGGGGTGGGACCAGGATATGGCTTGTTGTATCCATGAATTTGCATCATATGCATATAGGGGGGTGTGGCGCCGTTCCGGGGTATTAGAACGAGGGATAGGCTGATTATGAGCTCCATTTCCGGCTTCCTGTCTGGATAGGTGGATGATAGCTAGCTCCATTTCCTGTTTCCTGTTTCCTGCCGTGTGGGCAGGGCGGGACGATGGAGGTGCATCACTTCCGGTCCTCTCTGTGTTCCGATAGGCGGACTCAGTGGGAGGCGGAGCTGGTAAACATCACCTTTGATTCCTCTCCTATTCCCTGCCTTGAGAGCAGGGCGGGACGAGCGAGGAGCGTCATTTCCGGTCCCTCCGATGTCCGGATAGGCGGACATAGCGAGGGGCGGAGTCCAAAAGCGCCACTTCCGGTGTCTCCAGAGTCCCGATGTACGGACCTGGAGATCAGCGGCGGAGTGATTTCCTGCCGCCAGCGCTGATTGTATGCGTATTGGCGGCGGACTGACTTCCGGCCGCCCACGTGGTGGAGGCCCCCGCCCTTTTTTTGCCACCACGCATACCCCCATACTTCCCCCATAAGGGTATAAAGAGGAGGTGATGTGGCCGCGTGCTCACGCCCTCAGTAGAAGTCCAGTGCCGACGAAACGCGTCAGGGCGTGAGCACGCGGTCATTCTGTTCCATACCAAGGACATCCCAGAGGATCCCCAGCACTAAACGCCAGTGAGTCCGGGCAACATCGCGATAGGGTGGCTGGATCACCCGTACCGTGTGGCTCAGTGGGGACAACGTCAGTAGCGGGAGGACCGGGTTTTGCCCCTTGGATATGTTTTTTCGCATAAATTCATCCGATTCCATGTGAGTGTGATTTTAACCTTTTAAATAAAGCCTTGTTTGTACATATTACGCTATGGGTATCTGTTCCCCTTTTATGTGAGACGAGAGGAGGAGGCATCTGCTCCACCTTGATGTGAGAGGAGAGGAGGAGGTACCTGTTCCACCTTTATGTGAGAGAAGAGGAGGAGGTGCTGCCTATATCCCTACTCTGTGGAGTTGAATCCTGAGGAGATTACCATCCGGATGTGGAGGATTATTGATTTAATAAAGCGCTAAACCCTAGCGTTAAGGGTACGTGTCCACTCTCAAGGGGGGGAGCACAGCGGTGAGGTGAAGGATATGACGGTTGCTGAGTGATCGATAAAGAAGTCTGGTGTTTCACTACACTAGGAGTTTCCATGCACCCATTTTATCGTGTGACTTCACCCTGAGAATATTATGGACTTATGAACTATTAGGCTTTATAACAATTCCCTACCTTGTTAGGCTGTTTGTTTTTGCTATATACCATCAACCTCGTCAGGGGCTGTTTCTAGCGCTGCTAGTGTCTATGTGGGCTTAGGCTCTTATACACACCCCCTTTTTTATGTTATGTCTTTAGTATAGCAGCTGCTTTATTGGGTATATAGGCATACCGGTATATCTTGCTGTATTGCTGGATATACATGTATAGATCCTAGGAGTATTGCATATACATGAGCGCTGAGTGGGTGGGATAAGGAACATTGTTTCTTTCTTGCTCCTTCTATATTTCTTTGCTTTTGGTAACTTAGCAGCTATGGATGCAATTCTCTTTCTCAAAAACAGGCAAATTGATGTAAAAAACATATTTGCAGATGAGATTGAGGACGATAATGATTTGGATCTGGGATCGGATTTGGCTGCCTTGGGTATTTTGCTCGAGAAGCAGATACGCACATGGTGGGATATCTGCACTTTCGAGCAGTACCTAAAGGAACGCATCATCATGCGGAGCCTAAGGTGGGAGGTCACCCCACAGGATGGCTTGGATGATGAGGCTAGTCAGAAGGAATGGCTGGAATTTTTTAACAATATGGGCATTAAATTACAGGAACTGGTTTTAAAACGGAAAAAGAAAAAAATGACCATTTTAGAGAAACGAATAGCTGAGATAAAGACAAATATTGAACCTGAGAAGGACTCGCCTCAGGTAACTAAGTTCAACACAGATATACAGAAAAAATTAGAAAAAGTAGATCGGGAGACACATAAAAAGAAAGTCAAAAAATTCCGTAGGGATATGGAAGATTTTAAAAATAACTTGGTATACGCCTGGCAGATGCCACCACTACCCACCAACTATGAGCAGGTGCCCCAACCATTGGCACCAGTAGCTGTACCCCTAATGTCGATGCCGAAAAATACCCCTCGTGGGAAAGGTAAAGGCAAAGGAAAAGGTAACCGCATAGTAGGTGCGGTCCCTACCCCCTATAGGGGTGAACAGACACATTATACTAATTCAAGAGAGATGGAGGAGAGATGCCCCCCTGCCCCTTTACAAAGGAGTGATTGGCAACAGGGACCCCCGAGTGGCCCATACAGGGGCAACACGCAACAGGGGCAATTCCAGTATGATTCCGGATATGCCTACTCTGTGCCCACTTACAATAGGTATAATGAGGCACCGGGTTTTGCAGATCCAAGAACCCCGGCCCAGAATCGCCCTTTTCCCTGGAGGGGGGGAAGAGGCAGGGGTGGGAGAAGGAGGGGGAAACCCTGGAGAGGGAGACCTGTAGGGGCCCAAATGGACTCTTGGAGGCCCCAGCTCCCCCACCTAGACAACCAAAGGGACCGCCCTTGGCCCAGGGTAGACGTACAACCAGAGGATGCAGAGGTGGACTCAAATACCAAAAAAAGAAGGAGAGAAAAGGAGTAAAGGGTATATACAACTTGACAAACACCACTCTCACGGAAAAAGAGACCAACATACTTAATGCAGGGTTGAAATGCGCAGCTCAAAGGCCAATTAATAAATTCAATGTTTATGTGGATATCCACAAATACATTAGAAAAATTAATTTGAAGCGGCATTTTTTAAACCCCAGTAAAAATGTTTTGAAAAAAACTCAGTATGTGGGTAATGGCCTAGTAGGTAAAGATAGTGGCCTTAAAAACAAATCGCTCTTTAATCCACCTCAGTCGGCTAATCAATGTGTCGAAGTGTTCAAACAATCAGTCCTCCGAGATTTGGAAAAAATAAAACCTAAAAAGGATGTAAATCCTCGGTACATAAGAGAGGGCCTGGAATTGCTAGAGAAACGCAAAGATATCATTATTCGGCCGGCTGATAAGGGTGGGGGGGTCGTTATCTTGGACAAGAGTTTTTATGACCAACAGCTGTCTGAGATGTTATCTGATACTTCCACCTATAGAGTGTTGCCAAGCAACCCAACTTTTGTGTATAGGAGAGAGTTGGAAGGTCTGGTGAATATGGGCTACCAAGATGGAATACTTACAAAAAAGGAAAGAAGGTTTTTGGTGCCGAGCTATAGTAGAGTTCCTACTATATACACGCTGCCTAAGATTCACAAGAGTGACACAAATCCTCCACCTAGACCGATAGTGAACAGCATCAATTCGGTCACCTCCAGAATTGGGCAGTACCTTGATCATTTTTTGCAGGACAGTGTTCAATCTCTCAGATCTTATCTGAGAGACACAAAGGATTTCCTTACTATGATCAGAGGGGTTGATTTACCGCAGGGGGAGGTCTACGTGGTTACGGCCGACGTGGCCTCTCTTTATACGGTCATTCAACACGATGACGCCCTGCTAGCGCTAAATTGGGCTCTGTGCAAACGACCGGACATCCCATTCCCCCAAAGGAGATTCCTAGGCTCGATACTGCAATTTTGCGTGTCCCATAACTATTTCTGGTATGGGGGCACGTTCTTCTCTCAGCGGAGGGGCGTTGCCATGGGGGCTAAGTATGCCCCGAGCCTAGCGAATCTCTTTATGGGGGAGTGGGAGGATCGCTACATTTATGCCGCCGCTAGGGACGAACTCGTCCTGTACAAGAGATACATTGATGATCTCTTTTTTGTATGGGCGGGTAGCGAAGCCTCTTTGATATCGTTTGCACAGGGTCTCAATACGAATGGAAACAATATCAAGCTAGAATTCAATTGGAGTAAGGAGAAAATTCACTACCTAGATGTTGAAATCATGATTCAGGGCTCCAGTCTAGTGTCGTTGGCTTATTTTAAGCCAACGGACCGGAATGGTTACTTACCTGTGCAGAGTGGACATCATAGCACATGGTTAAGGAATATCCCCAAAGGACAGTTCCTACGTGTGAGAAGGAACTGTACTGCTGACTCAGATTACCAACAACAGGCAATGGTGATCAAGACACGTTTCTGTGAAAAAGGTTATCCAGCAAAAGATCTCGAACAAACAATGAATGAGATCGGAAAAATTCCACAAAGCGAGTGTCTGAGTGATAAAATCAAAACGCCCAATGATAGACATCAGTGGGGCTTCATAACAGATTTCAACATCCAGCATAAAGAGGTGGAGCAAATTTTTCGACAAAATTGGAACATCTTGCAAATGGATAAGTTTATAGGTAAAATGATCCCTGAGAAACCAGTCTTCATCTACCGGAAGGCTCCGAGTTTCGGTGATAGACTGGTCAAAAAAGTTCTCGACCCACCTGTAAAACCAAAGTTTTTTTGGGATAACAGAGTTGGGTTTTTTGCTTGTAGACATTGCAAGGCCTGTAGGCAGGTGAATGTTCATCTGAGGGGGTATACGTCCTTCACATCATCTGCTAATGGACGTTCATTCGAGATTCAGGACCTAATCACCTGCAGATCCACGCATGTGGTATACGGCTTACAATGTCCTTGCGGGCTGATTTATATCGGTCGGACAAAGAGAACTCTGGGCAAGAGGGTCTCAGAACATATAGGGAACATCCGAAAGGGTTACAAATACCATAGTGTTCCCCTACATTTCAGGTACCATCATAATAAGGACCCTTCGGGGTTGCGTTTTTGGGGAATCGAGAAGGTGGAACAGGTATGGAGGGGCTCCAACCGAGTCAGGGAGCTCTCAAAAAGAGAAACCTTCTGGATTTATCAAACCAACGCATTAGCCCCCAATGGTATGAACGTGGAGTTGGATATCAACTGCTTCATTAGTGATTACTAGCCCAGAAGGATCAGCTCTAGTCCAAGTGCAGTTGGAACCTTCTTTTCCCCCCCATTTCTTGGTTTTGGCTTTGGTTTTTTCTTTTTCTTTTTGTTGAGTCTCGTGTTTTTTCAAAGCATTATCAATACGTCCGTGAGATTTCCTTCCCCCGGATACTGGATCTGTATGTCTAATAACCTATGGATACCGGTATGATAGATCTCATGGAGCTTCCATAGCGAACGGTATACGCCATTAGCGGATACCATCAGTTTCCTGTGAATACATAGGGTTCAATCAGTTATTCAGGTACTTAGTTTTTACTAGTGGTCAATCAGGCCATTTGCATGGCTAGCATATTTATATTTTTGTTTAAATTCACATGCCGATAGTGTGTTACCATATGGAGCACCCCAATTGAGAATGATAGGTGCAATATAGGACCTAGTTGGTCAGTTCTTTTATTATAACTGTAACCAGTGAGCCCATTTTAGATAACAACACATGCAATGTTAAGTTATAGCTGAAGCGATATCCCCATCACAGAGACTAGAATATTTTCTAGGTCTTGTTATATGATTAGTATTTAAGAACTACTGTGAGTATTTAGTGAGAGAGTATAACGATCAGTGTTTATACTATCTTTACACTGATTTATATGTAACACTGATGGATAAAGCCTGGCGGGCAATAGCGGGCCCATGATGGGAATCAGTTTTGGCATTTGTTTCTCTCTCTCTCTCGTTTGGTTCGTATCAGTTGAGGATATTTGTTTCACATAATTGTGGCATGTGTCAACTATACCTTTATTCCTTTATTCTTGTATTTCTGTTATGAGATAATAGATTAATACATTAAGAGTGTGCTGATGCATTATTGTTAAGGAATATATGAGGGAATGCATATAGGCGATGTCCCCACTGTCCGCAGGGACGGTCATGAAGCCGGCCCTAGCGATTAGCATAATTGCGGAGGGGGGTGGGACCAGGATATGGCTTGTTGTATCCATGAATTTGCATCATATGCATATAGGGGGGTGTGGCGCCGTTCCGGGGTATTAGAACGAGGGATAGGCTGATTATGAGCTCCATTTCCGGCTTCCTGTCTGGATAGGTGGATGATAGCTAGCTCCATTTCCTGTTTCCTGTTTCCTGCCGTGTGGGCAGGGCGGGACGATGGAGGTGCATCACTTCCGGTCCTCTCTGTGTTCCGATAGGCGGACTCAGTGGGAGGCGGAGCTGGTAAACATCACCTTTGATTCCTCTCCTATTCCCTGCCTTGAGAGCAGGGCGGGACGAGCGAGGAGCGTCATTTCCGGTCCCTCCGATGTCCGGATAGGCGGACATAGCGAGGGGCGGAGTCCAAAAGCGCCACTTCCGGTGTCTCCAGAGTCCCGATGTACGGACCTGGAGATCAGCGGCGGAGTGATTTCCTGCCGCCAGCGCTGATTGTATGCGTATTGGCGGCGGACTGACTTCCGGCCGCCCACGTGGTGGAGGCCCCCGCCCTTTTTTTGCCACCACGCATACCCCCATACTTCCCCCATAAGGGTATAAAGAGGAGGTGATGTGGCCGCGTGCTCACGCCCTCAGTAGAAGTCCAGTGCCGACGAAACGCGTCAGGGCGTGAGCACGCGGTCATTCTGTTCCATACCAAGGACATCCCAGAGGATCCCCAGCACTAAACGCCAGTGAGTCCGGGCAACATCGCGATAGGGTGGCTGGATCACCCGTACCGTGTGGCTCAGTGGGGACAACGTCAGTAGCGGGAGGACCGGGTTTTGCCCCTTGGATATGTTTTTTCGCATAAATTCATCCGATTCCATGTGAGTGTGATTTTAACCTTTTAAATAAAGCCTTGTTTGTACATATTACGCTATGGGTATCTGTTCCCCTTTTATGTGAGACGAGAGGAGGAGGCATCTGCTCCACCTTGATGTGAGAGGAGAGGAGGAGGTACCTGTTCCACCTTTATGTGAGAGAAGAGGAGGAGGTGCTGCCTATATCCCTACTCTGTGGAGTTGAATCCTGAGGAGATTACCATCCGGATGTGGAGGATTATTGATTTAATAAAGCGCTAAACCCTAGCGTTAAGGGTACGTGTCCACTCTCAAGGGGGGGAGCACAGCGGTGAGGTGAAGGATATGACGGTTGCTGAGTGATCGATAAAGAAGTCTGGTGTTTCACTACACTAGGAGTTTCCATGCACCCATTTTATCGTGTGACTTCACCCTGAGAATATTATGGACTTATGAACTATTAGGCTTTATAACAATTCCCTACCTTGTTAGGCTGTTTGTTTTTGCTATATACCATCAACCTCGTCAGGGGCTGTTTCTAGCGCTGCTAGTGTCTATGTGGGCTTAGGCTCTTATACACACCCCCTTTTTTATGTTAGATCTGTATTTATGAAAACATTATAATATGTATTTTGTACAATGCAAGCAGTGCAAGTGCCCACATTTGATTTGCTATTTAAATCACCTGTACAGCAGAGCTCAGACTGGGAGAGGGAGAAGCAGGTCTAGGATCCAACCCTGCAGTAGTGCTGGGGATTGGCATGACAGCCAGATAAAGTGCATATTCAGACATAGCAAACCACATTTTCTCTTCAGTATCACGGCAATGTTGGGCAATTCATGTGTATGCTTTCAGCTGGCTCTGATGGCCAATATTCAGTGAGATTTAAGTTGGTAATTAGGATGACCAGCAATGACGAGTATCTGCCAGGTTGTCTGCGAATCTTCAGACCACACTAATGCCTGATGCACATGATGAGATTATCGGACAAATGATCGTCTGGCTTTTTTTTTTTTTTGTATGCTAATCTCAAATCGAAAATAAAAGCTTACCAAAGTTACGAAAAATTCTCGTATGACAGAATAAAAATTTGGAAGTGATATAATGTGTTGAACAGGGGCAGACTGGCAACTTTCGGCCCCGGGGGCAAGTACAAACCAGAGGCCCATGGTGCAGCGACTCGGCCCCCCTCCCACACTCCCTCTTCCCGTCCTCCTCCTGACCCCCCATTTCAGGCTGAAGCCCTGCCCCGGGTACACTCTACTCACCGGCTGAATCTGGGTTCCCAACCTGGCCAGCAGGGGGCAGTTGGGGGGAGCTGGGACAGCTTGGTTGGGGCTGGTCAGGGGAGGAGAGTCTCCAGTGGGGCATGGAACCGTCCTCTGCTCAGACACAGTTTACACCATCCATGCTGGGGGAAGGGGGGAGGCCTGTGCTCTGTCCTTGTCTTCATCCCACAATCAGTAGGTCAGTGGCTGGGACTTTTTACTTCTCTTCAGCAGGAATCCTTTAGGCATGTCTGTGGCAGAAGCGGTGAAGCCTTTTTACAGGACATCAGAGCGGCCCAGGGGGCAATTGCCCCCCTGGCCCAGTCCTCCCCTGGTGTTGTATTTTCAGATAACAACTGTACTGACTAAAGGAAAGTCGTATGATCTGGTATTGTACGAGAAAGATTTTTGTTTTTGTCCCATTGGATAATATCAGATGAATTGTCGTGGTCTGCTCTCGAAAGCTCTGTACTTACATAGTTAGTCAGGTTGAAAAAAGACACAAGTCCATCTGGCTCAACCAATAAAAAACAAAAAAAAAACAGTAAAGAAAACCCAACCATACAATCCCATATACACAATACTATACCCTCAGTTGATCCAGAGGAAGGCAAAAAACCCCAGCAAAGCATGATCCAATTTGCAACAGCAGGGGAAAAAACTCCTTCCTGATCCCCCGAGAGGCAATCAGATATTCAACTAATGATCAGATTATCGTACAATCGCTTAGAAAAGCGGTATTCTTTGTATGATTTTCTGATCCCGTGTACGGACCTTAACAGACCTCAGTTATCACTAAGGCTCCATGTACACGGGACGTTGTTAAAAGTCCCTTTGAATGCTGGAATTTTTAGGACGTTTGAAACGTCCGTTCGGTCGCGTTTGTACCCGCGTTTAGCGGGCGTTTGCGTTTAGAAGCGTTCCTAGAGGTCAAAAAATTATTCCCCTTTAAAATGGAAAAACGCGAACGCTAAACGCGGGTCATCGCGTTCAGACGCGTCCGGACGCGTTCAGACGCGTTTGGACGCGTTTGTGCGTTTGAAACGCCGGGAAACACACGTTCGAACGCAAATAATTGCGTTCTAAAAACAGTCCCTGAACGCAACTGCCTGCAAATGACTGTAAACGACCTGGTGTACATGGACAGATAAGATAAAATGTAGATGGGTTCAGGGGCATCTGAAAAAAACGCCCAACTGCTCCTAAACAGCCATTTCCAGCGTCCCGTGTACATGGAGCCTTAAAGTCCTAGCCCATCAACCTCAGCTCGCTGCTGTCCTCCAAGGGACGGCTTTCTGACACTCTGATCTTTTCGATGAAGAAAACTGTGCCCTGCCTGTCCTCACATTAAAGTCTTTGTTACCCCAACATTTCATATTCCTGATATGTGCCTGCTGTGCCATGTACTTGTATGAAAAAGTATCCTGTTCTCTTTGTATTGCTTCCCTGGTATTCCTGCCAGTCCCTCTGCTTTTCTATTAAAACCGACCACACTATGCCAGAGAGAACAGCGTGGTCAGTTCTCTAACTGTGCTGTTCTCCTCCAATGATCAGGCTTGTCCTGACCCCCCCCCCCCGCACATACTTTTCACTGGGAAGCTCAGTGTACTGTTGCTGCTCCTCCTCCCAGCTCTTATGCAGATGAGAACAAAGGGAACATAGGGAATGTGATCACTTATAAAAAAAAAAAATAAAGGAAAAAAGGTGTTGATAATGTTTTTAATATGTATACACAAATGTTTTGCCTTTCATTTCTCTTCCAACCACTTCAGCTCCGGAAGGTTTACCCCCCCCCCACCCCTTCACGACCAGGCCATTTTTTGCAATATACGGCACTGCCTACTGTAACTGACAACTGCATAGTCATGCGACACTGTATCCTCTGCGGCTTTTATTTTTTGCGCTATATACAAAAAAAAGACCCAAAAATTTTGAAAAAAAAAAAAACAATTTTTTACTTTCTGCTATAAAGCATTCCCAATAAAAAAATGTAAAAAATCTAATTTCTTCATCAATTTAGGCCAATATGTATTCTGCTACATATTTTTTGGTAAAAAGTTATAGCAGCTACAAATTATGGGATATTTTTATTTATTTATTTTACTTAATAATTTTTTTACTGGTAATGGTGGCGATCAGCGACTGCGATATTGAAGACGGACAAATCGGACACCTAACTGACACATTTGACACTTTTTTGGCACCAGTGACACCAATACAGTGATCAGTGCTAAAAACATGCACTGTTACTGTACTAATGACAGGGAAGGGGTTAACATCAGGGGGATCAAAGGGTTAACTGTGTTCCCTGGGAGTGATTTCTCACTGTGGGGGAGGTGCTTTGACTGGGGGAATGTAAGGATCGGTGATCCAGGAACACAGGATCAGCACATTCCCCTCCCACAGAATGGCGGTCTGCCTTGTTTACATATGCGGACCGTCATTTTGCCTTTCTCCTGAACAATCAGGGGGTCCCGGTGGACATCAGACCCGCTGATTGGCTTCCGCTGTGTCCAATCACAGGGGAAGCGGGTTGCCGGTGGCGCGCGCCCCAGACCTGGATGTGTTAGATCACGTACTAGGTATGCCATCTGGTGCAGAGCAGCCGTCCTACCACAGTATATCTGTGTGGGGAGGTCGCTAAGTGGGTAAACTGAATGGGTTGTTTTACAAGTTGATTGTTTACAATAACTTTAAGGCCCCTTTCACACTTATGCAACGCGGTTTTACGGCACGATTTTGACGCGACTTTGCCGCGATTTTGAAAGCAATGGCTATGGCTATGGCTCAAAACGCAATCAAATCGTGGCAAAGTAGTGCAGGAACTACTTTGAAGTCGGTGCAACTTCAAAACGCACTGATATGAATGGGGCTCATTGAAAATAATGGAAAACGACTTGTCATGCGATTTTGCGGTTCAAAATCGCGGGACAAGTCGCACTAGCGTGAAAGGGGCCTAAGGTCTGGTTCACAACTTTAAACCCCTTTCACACGGGCTTTCCGATCCGGTCCACCTGTCAATTTTTTCAGGCGGACCTGATCGGATGCTCCATGCACCTCTATGGAGGGGAGTGTCAGCGGAGACATCCCCGCTGACACCGGCTGCTATCCGATCCGATCCTGTCCGTGAAATCCGGACGGATGGAAACCCTATTTTCCATCCATTTGGAGGATCGGATTGGATAAGATCGGATGAAAATGGACAGGCGGTTGGTTTTTATCCGATCTCCCATAGAGGACAGCGGGGGTCTGACAGCTCTGTCTCTGCAAAGTAGGCGGAGATGGAGCTGCCATCTGCCTGCTCAGCGGGGATCAGCGGATCGATCCCTGCTGAGAAAAACAGAGTCCGCTGGGCGCACCGCTCGTCTGAAAGGATCCTTACATGTGCAAGCAAAAATGCATTTTTTTTAAATTTTCCTTCCATGTGATTGAGTATTCTTTGCAAAGTGATGCTTTACCTCATTTACTTTACTTTTAACTGCATTTGCTCTTTCACACATGTGCTTTTCAGTAACATGCAGTACCGCACTTTACAGAAAAGTACATACAGCAATATGTGTGTTCTGCAGTGTGTTATTATTAATTTAAAACCCACCCCATACTAATATATGTAAAATGCTCTTGCACTGCATGGCAATGCATTATGTGGTGCACTGCAACAGAAAAAACTGGTGCATGTCTGTTTTTGGCTGTGTTGGTGACCCATTCATCATCAATAGGCTGCCTTAATGCAACGGATGTTACCTTGCAGTGCAAATGAACATGCATCTGGATGCGCTTTGGGTTGTCAAACTGGCGTCCCTCCAGCTGTTGCAGAACTACAAGTCCCATCATGCCTCTGCCTATGGGGGTCATACATGTAACTGTAGTTCCACAACAGCTGGAGGGCCACCAGATTTACACTTGTGGATGCAATGCAACACCAAAAAGTGAAGAAGACCCAACTTTTTATTTTATACATATGAATACCTGATGTAAATATTTATTTCAAAATGTATTAAAAATGTGTTTCTTTGTATAGTTTAGTTATTTATGTACAGGGGGCAGCCACATTTGCATGTACTGTATATGTAGGCTCTGCTTGCTGCTTGTGCCTGGGGCCCTAGGCATATTCAGCAGCTGTCTGATTGAACGCCATAGTCTTTTTACAAGCTGATGTTACCATAGAACAGTGATGGTGAACCTTGGCACCCCAGATGTTTTGGAACTACATCCCCCATGATGCTCAACTACACTGCAGAGTGCATGAGCATCATGGGAAATGTAGTTCTAAAACATCTGGGGTGCCAAGGTTCGCCATTACTGCCATAGAACTTCAGTGTCCTTTCGTTTTGGCCCGCCCCCCTACTGGCACCATCATCTGTATTATTCTGGCATGAAGGTACATGTGCCGAAGGGTGCTACTGGCCTTCAGGTTCTGGCAGAGCTCTGTGGCACACCTGCACATGTGCGGAGTAGTTTTAACACGAATGCAAACATGGGAACTTCCATACCTTCTCCATCTTTGCGCATGCACTAACATGCCACAGGGCTCTGGCATGACCCGAAGCCCTGTGGCACATCTATGCATGCACAGAATCTGGGGGGTGGCGAATGTCAATCTCATCTAGGTGAGAAAGACCAAAGTGCAGCTCAAAAACTCTATTATGTTACAAAATAAATAAATAAATAAATATATATATATATATATATATATATATATATATATATATATATATATATATTTATTATTATACAGGATCTATACAGTGCCAACAGTTTACACATCGCTTTACAGACAGGGCAGACAGTACAATTACAATACAATTTAATACATTAGGAATCTAAGATATAAATAAATATATATATATATATATATATATATATATATATATATATATATATGTGTATATAGATAGATAGATAGATAGATAGATAGATAGATAGATAGTCTTATATATACTGTATATATGTATACACACACACACAAATGTGAGAGAGGGAGGGGGGAGAAGGCAGGGGAATATACATTTTATTTTGAGGTGAAGTTCCACTTTTAACACCCTGATGTTCCTGGTAGCCAGAGACCATGTAATCTAGGCCAGGGGTTACCAAACTTTCTAAGCAAAGAGCGAGTTTACTGTCCTTCAGATATAAGGTTCCATTCACACCTAGGCGATTTGAATAGCGGGCAGAAACGCTGCTATTCTACCCACGATTCCAAAATGTGGCAAAACGCAGAACATGTTTGTGATGCCATTACTCCCTAATGGCACCCCAATTACTGTATGATTTTGCCACGATTGTCGCAACAAAATTACGCTGCAATCACGGCAAAATTGCAATGCGTGAAGCTTGCAGCGCAAATTTGCAACGACAATCGCAGCAAAATTGGGGTGCCATTAGTAATAGCGTCGCAAACATGTCCCGCGTTTTGCTGCGGTTTGGAATCACGGGCAGAATTGTGGCGGTTCCGCCCGCAATTTAAATTGCCTAGGCGTAAATGGAGCCTTAGGGGGCTGGAGAAGTATAAACTGCCCCAGTGTCAGTGGGAGTACAAAAAAAAACATAGTGCCTATAGTGCCTGTAGTCAGTAGAAGGAGGAATAGTGCCCCATCATTGGTATTAGTGGGAGACATAGTGCCTAATTGTTTATATCAGTGGGAGGAATTGTGCCTCATTGCTGGTGTCAGTGGGAGAAATAGAATCCTATCATTGGTGTCACTGACACCAAAAATTCCCCATTTTTGGTGTCAGTGAGAGGAATGGTTGCCCGGTGTTGGTGTCAGTCAGAGGAATAGGGCCAGGTAGAGCAAGGGGCTGCATTCAGCTCACAGGCCCCAGTTTGGAGGCCACTGATCTAGGTTAATTTGGGGTGTAGTTCCACTTTAAACACCCCAATGCTCCTGGTAGCCAAAGACCATGTGATCTAAGCTGCTTAGACTTTCAGTCACATGAGCTGGCTATGGAAAGGTGTTTATTTTATTTGTGGCAGTAAGGCTGGGTTCACACCTAATAAGGATGCGGCTCGCAGCAGGGGTCCGGTGCTTCCCTGCTCTCCGTTTCAGGGACGAATCAGGCCAAAAATCCAGACCTGAAACTAAGCCAAAGACGAACAGGACCCCTGTGCAATCCGCTCCACAGCCGCCATGTAGATGTGTGAACCGGCTCCAATGAGGGCCGGGCACACTCACCTGTCATGCAAACTGGATGCAGGGTAACCCACATCCAATTGGCACTAGTGTAAACCCAGCCTAAAATGGGTTCTTATGCAAATTAATAATGTGGTTTGGTAATGCAGTCATGTGTCTGGTTGCCCCATTGATTTACATGAAGTTTTAATTTTAATGATTGGTTCACTTTTATGAGGAGCCTTGTAACAAGACTTAGACTATGGATAAATATTAAATAAGAACTCATAGAGAACGCAAACGTGAACATTGCATCTTGGTATCTGTACATCATGCTATACTTCTGCTACAATAGATTACCATTACCGTGTACTTAGGCAGTTCTCCATTTGTAGTATGATGTGGAGGCTGACTGGCTTCCCTGAGACTTGTAGTTCTTCAGATAAAATCATTGGTGAAGATTGTTGAAGTTCGATTGGTAAACAGTAGATTATGGAGTAGATGGAGGAGGTCCATAGTGCTCAACTATGCAAGTTCTGTTTAGCCAAGATATACAGTACACTATAATATTTCAAGTATATTGAGCATCGCTTGTGGCAGCCTTTAGAGGAACATGTGACTGCTACCTTTTCTGTGATAAAATACTGGCCTTTTAATCTCTTTCTTATTAATAACATAAGGTAACATATTCTATTTCTACCAGTCAGGTGGAACCCATAGATGGTAAAATATTCTATTTTTACCAGTCAGGTGGAACCCATAGATGGTAACATATTCTATTTTTACCAGTCAGGTGGAACCCATAGATGGTAACATATTCTATTATTACCAGTTTGGTGGAACCCATAGATGGTAACATATCCAGTTTTTACCAGTCAAGTGGAACCCATAGATGGTAACATATTCTATTTCTACCAGTCAGGTGGAACCCATAGATGGTAACATATTCTATTTCTACCAGTCAGGTGGAACCCGTAGATGGTAACATATTACATTTTTACCAGTCAGGTGGAACCTATAGATGGTAACATATTCTATTTCTACCAGTTAGGTGGAACCCATAGATGATAACATATTCTATTTTTACCAGTCAGGTGGAACCCATAGATGGTAACATATTCTATTTTTACCAGTCAGGTGGAACCTATAAATGGTAACATATTCTGTTTTTACCAGTCAGGTGGAACTCATAGATGGTAACATATTCTATTTTTACCAGTCTGGTGGAACTCATAGATGGTAACATATTCTATTTTTACCAGTCTGGTGGAACTCATAGATGGTAACGTATTCTATTTTTACCAGTCTGGTGGAACTCATAGATGGTAACATATTCTATTTTTACCAGTCAGGTGGAACCCATAGATGGTAACATATTCTATTTTTACCAGTCAGGTGGAACCTATAGATCAGGGATCCTCAAACTATGGCCCTCCAGATGTTGCTGAACTACACGTCCCATGAGGCATTGTAAACATTCTAACATTCACAGACACGACTAGGCATAATGGGAATTGTAGTTCCTGAACAACTGGAGGGCCACAGTTTGAAGACCCTTGCTATAGATGGTAACATATTCTATTTTTACCAGTCAGGTGGAACCCATAGATGGTAACATATTCTATTTTTACCAGTCAGGTGGAACCCATAGATGGTAACATATTCTATTTTTACCAGTCAGGTGGAACCCATAGATGGTAACATATTCTATTTTTACCAGTCAGGTGGAACCCATAGATGGTAACATATTCAGTTTTTACCAGTCAGGTGTAACCCATAGATGATAAAATATTCTATTTTTACCAGTCAGGTGGAACCCATAGATGGTAACATATTCAGTTTTTACCAATCAGGTGGAACCCATAGATGGTAAAATATTCTATTTTTACCAGTCAGGTGGAACCCATAGATGGTAACATATTCAGTTTTTACCAGTCAGGTGGAACCCATAGATGGTAAAATATTCTATTTTTACCAGTCTGGTGGAACTCATAGATGGTAACATATTCTATTTTTACCAGTCAGGTGGAACCTATAGATCAGGGATCCTCAAACTATGGCCCTCCAGATGTTGCTGAACTAGGTGGAACCCATAGATGGTAACATATTCAGTTTTTACCAGTCAGTTGGAACCCATAGATGATAACATATTTTATTTTTTACCAGTCAGGTGGAACCCATAGATGGTAACATATTCAGTTTTTACCAGTCTAGTGGAACCCATAAATGGTAACATATTCTATTTTTACCAGTCAGGTGGAACCCATAGATGGTAACATATTCTATTTTTACCAGTCAGGTGGAACCCATAGATGGTAACATCTTCTATTTTTACCAGTCAGGTGGAACCCATAGATGGTAACATATTCAGTTTTTACCAGTCTGGTGGAACCCATAGATGGTAACATATTCAGTTTTTAACAGTCAGGTGGAACCCATAGATGGTAACATATTCTATTTTTACCAGTCAGGTGGAACCCATAGATGGTAACATATTCTATTTTTACCAGTCAGGTGGAACCTATAGATGGTAACATGTTCTATTTTTACCAGTCAGGTGGAACCCATAGATGTATGGGGCACTCTGGGACTGTAGCAGTGCCAAGCTTGGTATGTAAAGAAAGCCAGATGTAGAAGACATAGCGGCCTACTTACACGGCACAGAAAGTGGGTCTGAACCCTAGAGGAGCAGTGGAAGACCAGGAAGAGGGCATGGGGCAGGGGCCTTACAGCCAGCCTAATCCTGCTCTATCAAGAGATTTATTATAAACCTTTGTAAAAAAAATGGTTTATATTGATGCCCCCCCCCCCCCTTTCACTCATAGTTATCATTTTCTGGCTCCCCCACTGCTTTTTTCAGTTACTGGGAGGAAAAATGTCTTCTACTTGTGGGTATGGAGGAGAATGTGACAGTGCTTGGCTCAGCTCTGTAACCTGGGGGCAAGGAGCGAGTCCTTGCCTCCAGTTCAATTAGAGAAGCTCTGAGCTTACTCAGCCCTATTCTGTCCTTTTGTCAATCCTAACAGAAATGTAAGCATGTGCTTCAAGGAAAGGGGGTTCACTTTTTTGCTAGCCCGCTGTAGAGAGGCAGTTCTGAAAGTTTGGAGTAAAGCCATATCTGCAGGCACGCTGTATGTCTGCTCATAGGCTTGTAGGCAACACAGGGAAGACAGGTCCTAGGGTGACAGCGATACTGCCGCATAGACTCACACTAAGCCAGTCTTTGCACCCTAGGGTAGGAAGTTCCAAGGAGTGGCAGGATCAGTAGGTAAAAAGTAAAAAAGAAGAAGCATACAATTAAAAAAAAAAAAAAAAACGAATAGGAGCTAACGTGGTGTAAGCTAGCGGACAGCTTTTTTTTTAAAATTAGAGTTTACAAAGTAAAGAATCGTATCAATGTGTGTTAAATGTTTTAAGATCTTGTTTCTGTATATAGATTGTAATTATCTATGCATGGGGGGGGGGGGGTTGATCCTCTTATCTTACTGCTAATTGAAAACAGACTGCAGGAATGATTCATAGTTCAGCAGGCCTTGTGATCCAGGCTGCCTTGGCTGGAGGAAAGAGAACAGCAAGTTTATTCATGGTAAGAAGTAGGTATTTTGTTGCTCAGTAGTAATAGGGTTTTGTAATGCTGATGCGTCCCACTGATTAATGCGAAGTGTAGATTTCCCTTATTTGAATTTCAGAAACCAACACTTTAAGGGCCCACTCACAACAGAAACTGAACATACTGCGCGTTTTTGACTGCATGTTTAAGCGTTTGAAGCGCGCTTGACATGCTCTCGAGTGCATTTTGCATGCGTTTTACGCTGCGCTTGCAGTGCTTTTTTCTATAGGTTTTTGAGCTTGGCTTTCTTGGCTTAAAGGGGCACAGTGCAGTCCATTTGAAGTGCGTTTGTAGTGTGGCAGTACCTGGAAAGCTTCTAAAATGGCAGATAAATAGCCTTTTAAGACAAAATGGTGGATTCTGTGGTACTACAGAGACCATGACAGTCAGAGCTGCGCATTTGAGGGCCCCACCTTCTCCCTCATCTTTTTCCTCTCTAGCCTCCCAAGAACTAGCGAGAATACAGACAAGAGTGAAGGCCAGGGATGTAATTGCTACACACAGATGTGCAGGAGACATCAGTAGGGGGGAGAATATGTGTTGTATTACTGTCAAGCTAGTTAGGGAAATTTGTATCTGTGACATAACTGCTGTTTCATATATGTGATGTACACGCTTTTTCAGGCACTTAGCAAGCGGGCATGAGCGGGGCTAAGCCATTATTGCTGGCGAATAAAAAGGTTTGGTTCTGAAGCCTGAGTCCAAGAAATTAATTCTGGGTTTCAACTTATTTGCTGCAACAGTAGCGCGTTCCCTGCATTTGCGGTGCAGAAAAATGCAGAATGTTCTACTTTATTTTAACTGCGCTAAACTGTACTGCAATGCTGTGAACTGTGCCCAGGGGCGTAACTACAGGGGTTGCAGGGGTTGCAATCGCTACCGGGCCCCATGCTCCAGGGGGCCCGGTAGCAAACCAGTGGGTGAACTTCCAGGATCGCAAAGGTCACACTTGCAACCGGACCCTGGCATTGCACCACTGTGGGGAGGCCCCAAGATTGCAGGAAGGGGGCCCACAAGATTGCAGGAAGGGGGCCCACTGCAGAACTTGTGAAAGAATCCTGCTGCGGGACCGTAATAAAAGGCCATGCAACAAGTGTAAAGAGCCCCAGGATTAGTGGGAAGAGCCCTGGGCTTGAAGGTAAGGGCCCCGGCCAGGGGTCTGGGGGGCCCTTCATGGTTTCTTGCATCAGGGCCCTGAAGGTTCTAGTTACGCCTCTGACTGTGCCCATAGGTCTACACTGATCTTGGGCTGTCTCTGCAGTTGGAGTGCAGTCAGTGCTTTAAGTGGGCCGGTATGCACTGGTACTCAGTACCGCCACTTCCAAATATGGCTCTTCAGCATACCGCCACCTCTCCGTGCGCCTTAGCGTACCAGTACGCTCATTTTGGACATCTGCGCCCTCAATTACCCCCCCCCCCCCAAGAATATTTCCCACTCCAGAGCCAGATCAGTCACCACCAGTGAGTCCCCCTGCTCCGGAGTCCCAGCCCAGGCCAGGGGGAGGGGGTGCTCTGTGGGGACCCTGATGTGGGGTGGGGGCGAAATAAATTATAGGCTATAATAGAGTACCGGCACCTCTTTTGGGACACTTAAAGCACTGAGTGCAGTTCAAAATGCATCCAACTGCGTTCGGTGTGAAAGGGCCCTAAAAGGTTTATATAAAACAGGGCCAGAGATCTGCAGTTACAGATCTCAATTGCAGCACCACATGCTGGTGAAAACTGGTTACAATCTCAAAATACAATAAAGAACTTTGATTGTTGGTGCTGGTAATGTAAGCAGGATGGTTTGCCTGGAGGTGTTTACTACAACACAATGGGAATTAGGCCTGATGCACACCGGACGTTTTTACAGCGGCTGTTTTTGGCTTCAGGCATTTTTTTTCCGCAGTAAACTCCGCAGCATGTTATCCTATGTCTCCATGCACACATAGGCTGTTATCAGCATTTCCTGGAAGGAAAAAAAAAAAACCAGAACTAGTGAGTTTAAGAGTCGGTTCACACTAGCGCGACTTGTCAGCCTGACAAGTCGTGCTCCCTCGCGGTCCATTGACCGCTACAGGGCCGTTCTAATAGGAGCGACACAAGTTGCTCCGAATTAGAAAAAGGGTCCTGTACTACTTCGGGGCGACCTCGGAGCGACTTGCATAGACTTCCATTATGTGAAGTCCCTGCAAGTCACTCCGAAGTCGTGGTGCATGGGACTTCACAAGTCGCCCCCGAAGTAGTAAGGAGTCGTGTCGCCGCAGTGTGAACCGGCTCTTAAGAGAAGTTTTTCAGCTGTAAAAGCACTCTAACTAAAAATAAAAAAGAAAAAAAAAAGAAAAGAAAATGCTGAAAAAGGCTTTTTGAGCCATAAGCTTTTCTGGGGGTATAGTTTTGCTAAAAAAAAAAAATAAGCTAAAACACGCAAACAATAAAAAAAATGCTTAAAAAAATGCCAATGCAAAACGCGGCATTCTACAGCTAAAGCTACTGGCGTTTTTATAATGTGTGCATGAGGCCGTTGATGGATGAAAAACAGGCAGAACGGATGTATACAGATGATCGTGTCCATTTAGGAAGCAGACCTAAACGGGTGTAAATGGACAAACAGTTTGTTTTTGTATCCATTTTTGCATTGGTCGTTAGGAGCCTAACAAGCAGTCAATGACTCATCCCTGCTGTCAGCAGCATGAATGAGTCTTTAGTTGTTAAAGAGTAACTTCTCCTTTTTTTTCTCCTTTTTCTCCCCCTTCCTCTTCAATATTTGGAATTGTTTTTTTGTTTGAGGAGGGGGGTACCTGATTTTGACAGGTACTCGCTCAAACTTCCATTCAGATCGTCACTGCGATCCTCTTGGGACATGTCACAGGCCAAAAAAAAAATGGCGTGGGGTCCTCCCAAAATCAATACCAGATCAATTCTTGGGATCATCAGTGCATGCAGCCCAGCAGGCCAGGAAAAGGGGGGGGGAGGGAGACAAGTGTGCAGCCCCCTCCTCCTGAACCATCCATACCAGGCCATATGCCCTCAATATGTCCATGTTGATGAGGACAAGGACCTCCTCCACACAACCCTGGCTTGGTGGTTGTGGGGGCGTGGAGGGTGACTTATCAGAATCACCTTAACCTCTTATTTTAACTTCTTTCTGCCCACAATCTGTAAAAAAAACATCACCCACCACTGATACATTTAAAAACATTCCACCTTTGAGAGCCAGAGGGCGACACTTTGTACAGCTGCCGGCTCTCAATTCCAGCTGTTACTGACAGCTTTTGCCCCCCACTGATCTGACTGGTTCCGGATCAAGTTATTTCGATTACATAGGGATCACATACATGCTAAAGGATTAATTGAAAAAATAAATCTGCCAGCAGATGAATGCTGCCACCTTGAGGTTTTAGTGGCATCTGCCAGTCCTCTAATTGTAGAATGTTAAAAAGATAAATAAAACTATTACATTTTGTACATTTCTCTGCCTATAATAAAGCAGGATTCTTTTAAAAGTGTACCTAATAAAAGCCTTATAAGTCCTTAAAAAAACATATTTAGGCATGCAAATTAGTCATAGAGTCATTGTCAGGTTACCCTACACATGCTGATGTTGCTAGATTTAGAGGTTCAACCACCACCATCCTAATTCTTGGTACAATCTTAAAAAATATTTATTCTTCAAAAATAATCCATACACATCCACTACTAAAGCCCCTTTCACACGGGGCGGATGGGGCCAGCTCAGCGGGGAATCTATCAGCTGATCCCTGCTAAACAGGCAGATGGCTTGTCTGTGTCCGTTCCACTTATGCAAAGTGGACACAGACACAGCCCCGCTCTATGGGTGGTCCAATGTAAATGGACCACCTCTACATTTACATCCAACTGTCATCCAATCTGCCAGACAAATGGGGAACTGATCCCCATCCGTCTGTTTTTAGGGGAACTGATCCCCATCCGTCTGTTTTTAGGGGAACTGATCCCCATCTGTCTGTTTTTAGGGGAACTGATCCCCATCCGTCTGTTTGTAGGGGAACTGATCCCCATCCGTCTGTTTTTAGGGGAACTGATCCCCATCCGTCTGTTTTTAGGGGAACTGATCCCCATCCATCTTTTTTTAGGGGAACTGATACCCATCCGTCTGTTTTAGGGTGGTTTTTGCACTGGTGGTGAAGAGCACAGAGTTTATGGTTGTTGTCACAAGAAGAGTGTTCTTTGGATATTATTTATTGCACTTACCTTTCGTCCGCCGGGTAAGGAGGAAATCCACCAGGTGGAGGGATTTCACTACTATCAATTTGATATTACTTGGTTTTCCTGCACCTTGATTTTGCATCATATTATCACAGATTGAAAGATTTTTTCACTTTGGACTGTTGGACTTTATGATTTATGCATGAGATTCACTTTATTTGAATATTACTCATATGTTAATACAATTTGGATCTAGCGCACCTATTTACTACTACACATCATTTATTCAATTTTTCTGGTAGCAGCTTTTTCACATATCAGCGCACCCTTTATACATTTCACAATTTTCAATATTTACCCATGATTTATCACTTCTTTTTTTTCCCCATTCCACCAATCGTGATATCACTACAGCATTTTAGTCAATTTTAAAGTCTGGTGCCGCTAATCCTCCTTACGCTTTTCCTTTACTTAATATTAAGTACTGTATTCATGGTTTCTTATTTCGCCATATATACTTTGTTATCATTGCTTTCAATATTTTAATATAGTTCAGTGGGATATGTATTGGTAACATCTGAAATTTATAAAGTATTTTCGGCACTATCGACATTTTTACTATATTAATTCGCCCCATCCATGAGTGTTTTTGTTGTTATTTTTTTAATCTCTGCTTTAATTTCATTCAGTAGTGGTATATAGCTGGCTTGATATAGATTTTTTGAAGATGAGGTTAAATTTATTCCAAGATCTTTCAACTCTCTCCCCCCCCCCCCCAGTTAAAGCGGAATTCCACCCAAAAGCTCTCTTGCTTCTTCCTCACTTCCGGTGCCACATTTGGCACCTTTCAAGGGGGGCTACCTGTTTTTGACAGGTACCCTTCCCCACTTCCGGGATACGGCGCCGTCCCTCGGAAGTTTGGCCCCCTCCTCCTTCCCCCGCCACCGAGCCAATAGGAATGCGCAGTGCACTTCGCACATGCGCAGTAGGGACCCGCCCGTGAAGCTGTAAGGCTTCACTGCCGGGTTCCCTTACCGGCAATGGAGGCGGCAGCACCCGACAGCCAATGGAAACATCGGCTGCGGCGCCGACATGGCTGGACTCCAGGACAGGTAAGTGTCCTAATATTAAAAGTCAGCAGCTACAGTATGTGTACAGTATGTGTAGCTGCTGATTTTTAATTTTTGGCGGGGGTGGATGGGAAGGTGGAACTCTGCTTTAAATGGGAATTCTTTTTGCAAGACTAGTTCTCCTTTCTTATTTATGTTTAGAATTTCAGAATTTACAGGATTGATTTTAAAGTTTGATAATACTCCATATCTTTTTATTTCTTTTATAAGGTTTGGGAGTGTAATTCTTGGATTGGTTATGTAAAACAAAATATCATCGGCATATGCCGCAACTTTATGTTCTATGTCTCCAATCTTCACCCCTCCTATATCTGTGCTATTCTGTATGGCATCCAAAAATGGCTCATTTTTCATTTTTCCAATGAAATTGATTGATTTTTTTTATTCTTTAAAACTCTTGCCAAATATTTCCCAGGCTTATTTCCCCATTTAAGACTGTCTTTAGCTGCCTTATTAAATACCATTCTTCTGTCCTGATCCATTAATTCTTTTAGTTCTTCTCTTTTTGGACTAAGGCATGTAATACTTCTACATCTGATGTCTTTTTATGGTTTTGTTCAAGTTCATATATTTCTGTTACTAGACCTCTCATTTTAGTTGATCTTTCTCTCTTTTTTTTGCTCCAATAGAGATCAAAACTCCTCTTATATAAGCTTTGTGTGCCTCCCATATTGTAGCTTCAGATATTCCTGGGGTTTCATTAAGCTTAAAATATAGTTTTAATTCTTATTTTATTTTACGTACTATCTCATTCTCTTGTACTAGTTCCTCATTTAACCTCAACTGGCTTATCTAACTCTGTTGAGTTTCCGCCACTTTCATCTTCATTAGAACTGCGGCATGGTCCGAAAGAGATATTATTTCTATAGATGTTTTAACTATTGAATCTAACAGTCTATGATCTACACAAATGTGATCCAATCTAGAGTACGTCCCATGCACTGGGGAGTAAAATGTGTAGTCCTTTACACCTGGATGTTGTATGCGCCATACATCTACCAGCTGGGCTTGATGCAATTCCTTCCTTAGGGTCCTTTCACACGGTCCGCACCTGCCGACTGAGCCATTCTATTTAGTGGGGGATCCATCCGCCGATCCCCGCTGAGCAGGCGGATGACAGCTCCGTCTCTGCTCTGTGTGCAGAGATGGAGCTGTCAGATCCCCGCTGTCCTCTATGGGGGAATCGGATGAGAACGGACCACCTGTCTGTTCTCATCTGATCTGATCCGATCCGCTGGACGGATGGAAAATAGGGTTTCCATCTGTCCAGATTTCATGGATAGGATCAGAAGCGGATAGCAGTGGGTGTCAGTGGAGATGTCTCCACTGACATCCGCTGCCCCATAGGGATGCATGGAGCATCCGATCCGGTCCGCCTGAAAAACTGACAGGCGGATCTGATCGGATCGTTTGTGTGAAAGGACCCTAACTCTCCTCAGTTGATGGGTTTTTTTTCCCCAGTGCATGTGACGTACTGTCCACATATGGATCCATACTAAAATTTAAGTTCCCAGCTAGTATCACCATGCCTTTTTTAAATTCCATTAACTTTTCCACCACATTCTTCAAGTATCGAGTCAGGTTTTTATTTGGGCAATATATGTTCGCCAGGGTAAACTCCTCCCTCTATATCTTTCCCCTCAGGAACATATATCTCCCTTCGGGGTCTACTAATCTCTCCTCCAGGGAGAATTTTATCTCTTTTGCAAAGCCTAATGCTACATCTTTTGCTCTTTTAGTTGTGGTATCTCCATAATACCATATCGGGTGGTCTTTTGAATACAGTCTAACATTTACATCATGGGTGTCCAACCTTTTGGCTTCTCTTGGCCACAATGAGTGTAGAGAAATTTTCTCGGGCCGCATATAAAATATATACTATAGTTAAGGTATATAAGTAATAAAATGCTGCCACGCCCTTCACGGGCCACCATGCCCCCCATACTAACACAACTAGAGGATGATCAAATTAAATGGAATCAGTATACAGAGGTTTACTTCTTCTGAGAGATAATAAAGGAACACTCTAACCATCATGATCACTTCAGTGATTTGAAGTGGTCATGGTGGTAGGAGTCAAAAACACTGCACGTGCTCGCCCCCCCCCCCTTTCCCCTCCGAGGCAGCCTCTGCCTACAGTTGGAAGCTGCTGTGGCTGTGCCCCCGACCCAATTTCCTTCCTCCCCAGCAAAAAAAAAGTTGTCGGGGCAGTGGGTCGCATTGCCTGCGGCTCCGGGCCGCATGCGGCCCTCGGGCCGCAGGTTGGACATGCCTGATTTACATCATGAGTTATATGTGTCTCCGATAAAAAAATTATACTTGCAGAATATGGTTTCACCTCTTTAAGAACCTTATGTCGCTTTGTTGGGGATAGAATTTATTTTTAAACCAGAATTTAGTGTCACTTTGAAGCGGAGTTCCTCCCTCAAAATCAACTTTTCCCCATCCGATTGCTCTAAATTACCTGAAAAAGAATTGGATAATTAAAATTTTTTTTTTCATTCACTTACCTTGTTTTTAAAGAAAATATATTTACCTTCCTTCCTCTTCCTCCCTCTGTGGACACGGCGCACAACGTCACTTCCTGCTTGCGATGACTCCTGGGAGCTGAACGTCATCGATCCCAGGAGTCAATGCGCCTGCACCGGCCCTGCTCGTCACTTCAGGTGCAGGCATGTCATTCCCTACTACCAGAAGCTGTGCAGGGATGACGCGCCTGCACCAGAAGTGACGAGCAGGGCCGGTGCAGGGCATTCTGGGACTCCGATGTCACCGAAGAGGACGCTCCAGCTTCAGCTGCCCACACCTGAGATGGCAGCGCTGGACAAGACATTTTCAAGGTAAGTATTTCTTCTAAAAGGTAAGTGAAACAGGGGACAGTTCAGAGGCTATCGTTGCTTAAATGCACTAGCCCTGACTGTCCCGGGGGATTTTTATCTAAAAAATGTTTAGGGCATGTAAGGGGCGAGGTCAGTTGTGGGGTGGCGAAGTGGACTTTTCTACACACCTGCCAGGTACTTGGTCTTTTGCCCCTAGTATGTGTCCACGCCCTCCCTAATGAAATACACGCAGCTGCTAAAACGAAACCTCCTTCATACACAATATAAAAAAATAATAATCATTCCCTGCAGGATTTCATTGCCTGCATTTTGGTATTTTATGCTGGTGCACCCCTTTGCTGTCCCTTTTCTCCGTACATTACATAACATTTTATATAGGAGACAGGCCTGCAGTCTCCAGCCCTTGCATAAGCTGAATATGTTCATTTGCTCTGCGTTCTGCAGCTGCTTCAGCGAGGAGAACTAAATTAAAAAATAAGGCAAACTGCATTTTGTACTTTGCTGAGCTGTGCAGTATTGGTTCACAG